>NC_056740.1:76228553-76498553 GCF_019279795.1 Protopterus annectens | reverse complement strand
ATTTCACATGGAGTCTGTGGGGCATCCCTGCAAGTCATTCACTGTTGCTATGTCTAGGTTCTTAACTATTCAAATATGGTGGTGTCAGACCTCTCGTGTACAAATATTTGCAGGTTGTCCACATTTCTGCCTCATATTTTGGTCAATATCTCATGCACAGCTTTTTCTGGCAAATCACTCTGGGCTCAAGTCAGAATATAGTGACAAACATTCAAGTTTCAGACTTCATACCCTTCCAAACATCCCACAAAATTCAGACCCTGTTACTCTCTGAACTGTCTGCGTTTGTTGTAACATTATTTGTAATGTGTCCCTGGTTTTGGGCCTTTGCTCCACATATTTTATTACTTGGTCCGGATGTGTTCCTGTAAGAGGTTGTGGGGTATGGGCAGTGATTATCCTGCTGTGAGTATGTGTGTGGCTTGCAAGGTGCTACAGTGACATTATTACCTACTAGCTACCAACTAGCATGGCTGTTTCTGTTCACACACTACTATTATGGAAATCCACTAGTTTTGACAGTAATTCTAAATGACATGCTTTGTGTACTACACATCCTATATTCCCTTTACATTCATTCCTACTATTACATGATATATTTATTTTAGCACAATGTTCTTGTATAACAGTCATGGCTTAGTGGTAAGTCATGCAGACTACTGTTTCAAAGGTTCTGGGTTCGGGACTGACAGTGGGATTTTATTTTGCTTTTGAACTGACTACAGGACCTGTCAATCAGAATGACTAAGGCACTTTTAAGCAGTTGTAACTGGGTTAGCGCTGGTTTGCGCGGAGCTCACACATGCGCACTGGCGTTTAGCTCTACCCGAACACACGTGCACAACCGCTTACAACCGCTTAAACGTGCATACTCTTGCGCACACCCGCGCTATTTTCTTTGAAAGAAATGAAAATGGGGAGACAGGAAAGTGGTGAAAAAGGGGTCGCAAAGAGGACAGTAGGGAAACAAGCTTGGGTTTTGCAGGAGGGATGTAGGTAAGGCCCATAGCTGCCCATTTCTTCATCAGCAACAGCTGTGCATATGTTTGTAATTTGGTGTGACATTTGATACCTTCCACCCCTGAGAGAGGTGTAAGGACAACAATAATACTTGTTGTACAGCCAATTGTAATTGAAAGTTTCCATGTCTGGTAGACATATGTGCGGAATGAGCAGCTATGTATGGGGCGTAATTTTTTTGTGGGTACAGAGTGCCCTTTTTTTTTTTTTTCAGGTGAGAGTGTTATGTCAGGTGAAGGAAGTCGGTATAGCTGGGGAGGTAGGTTGGGTAGGTCAACAGACAAGACAAACAAGACGCATACAGGGGCGGTGTATGACACGTGTGGGGGGGTTAGACAATTGACGGGGGCGGAGGTTTGGATATCCAGAGCCCATGAGCCCACAGATGGCAACAGTGGAACTGATATCCCCACCCATGGGCAGTTGCCACTGTTCCTTCACTGCCCAGGATGGGCTGTGCTGGGGGCTGTGTAGGCCGGCAACAGGCATGCCCGTAAGTTGTGCCACCTGTGCCTCAAGCTGGCGTAGGGGCTCAAGAACAGAGTCCCGGATCTCCCTATGCACCACAGTCCGGACGCTACAGAGGGTGAGTGGTGGTTCTCCTCTGGCCACGCTTGCAGAGGGGGGACGGGCCCCATCCCCTGCAGCGCTTCCACCCGCAGGTGGCACAGGGCCACCGGAGGGTCCAGACTGGGCACTAGTGCCAGGTGCACTCGCCAGCTGAGGTGGGAGAGGTGGATCTGCTGGAACCCGCCTTCCCTGTCGTCCTATGTTTTGCATTATGTCATGACAGTTTGGGTTAGTAACATACAATACCATTCGCAATTAGTTGTAACAGCATGCATTAGTATTCCCATTAACCAAACACCCAGATATTCACACCATTGAACAGCAAGCATAACACATGCATAATTTGAACAGCAATACACAGTCCAACAACATGCAGGGTTGACTGATGGCAACAGGCCATCAGGTTTGGATGTATGAACAGGGCAGATGCATCAACGGACATGCAAATATTTATGACCCATCAGGACAAATGTCCAGGGGTGTTAATTGTGATTGCACATACCATTTTCACGTGGAATGGATTATATGTGGTTATAGGGTGGGGTGAAGAAAATATTATTAACACCTTCGAATACCAATACATATGCTGTACATTTCTAATAGCTACAGATATATACACACTACTGTTCTAACTACAGTTTCCTATATGATAACTACTTTAATTTGGTGATAGCACTGTTACTGCTACATCAATATACATTTTATTGTTATTCATACACGTTCATATCTGGCTTTGTTCAACTACATCATCCTGCTACATTTGCTTTATATAGCTATAGACAACTGTGGATGTTTGATATTTCAGACAATCTTACTATCTGCATATTGCAGACTGAGAGCAACATATCCAGATTTTGGGATACACATTCCAGCTGCAGCAACACTTTGGACACATTTCAGTTTGGTTCTACTTGTCACATTCATTTCATTCTGTACTGACTGCAGTATACTTTATACAGGGTTATTACTACTTTATTGGTGGATTCATAACTCTTTCTCACACCCTCTCACTTGTTTTCATTTTATTATTCAGGATGGTACTTACTTCTAGGCTTTATTGACATGTTTTACCTGTAGTTATTACAATCCTTTCCAGCAGTCTCACTTCTGTCATGTTTCAGTATTTCAACAGGGATATATTTCACACATGTGAGTTGCTCATCTTCTGCAGCTGTACTTTTCAGCCTGCTGCAGGTTGTGCACTATGATATTATAGGTGGGGCATCTTTATTTCAGACTTTATTTCAGACATTTTCATTTTTCTGTTTGGATTTCAGACTGCAACACACTTTTGTAATCAAGCAATACTTGCAAACACTTTTACACTGTTACTTGCACATTTTATTACTTAGTGACTACACTGCACTCTTTTGCTAACTGTCATACTTTTATATTTCTTTACAGTTACTGGGAGTGGATTACTGACCTGCCTGGTGGCACAACCGCAACAGCCTATCACCATAGGCTCTGCGGTTCACAGAACGGACACCTGCAGCTGTAATATAAATGAAGTAATATTGGAATACACATCTCCATAATATCAGCTAATTTAATTTCTTACATACATAATTAAATGTAACTTACTCAGTAGTGGGGCGTTGGGCATTTGCCAGGCCTCCTGGATCCAAAGGTTCAATTGGTCCTGCTTGCGTCTCTTCAGGTCTGCATGGTGGTGACGGACCTGCTCACCAGTCCTTGGAATCCCTGTGGCACTGGTAAGATCATGAGCCAACCGGTCCCACGCCTCAGCCCTATATGCTCCCCACAGGACCTGGCCCTGCATGAGTTGGGCCTCATGATTGTGGACTAGGAGCCAGACCATGTATCTGGACTCCTCAACGCCCCACCTCTGTGCTAGAAAGCAACTACCCTCACCTACACCTGACATTCTGGCTGCAAGTCAGTTCTACAATCGTTTATGATGTGTATTCCCACCTATGGGGCTTATATATGCCGTTTTTCCCACACTTATCTGTGATTGGCCATTTTGGAATTGTATCCACTTCACAAAACCTGCTTTGTCATGCTCCACTTTCTATTCATTCCTATATATTTGCTATTACTGCATTTCTGAGTACAGCTATCGTAGCTTAGTGGTTCAGTACCTTGACTATGGTGCATGGTATCCTGGGTTTGAACCTGGCCACTGCTTTTTATATTTTATGACTGTCTAGACAGGCTAGGGGGTGTGCCTGTGTAAAGGCAGTTTTGTTACAGCTTGCTCAACATTGCCCATCGGTTAGCTTGTTGGCGCGGTGCGCTGGCTTACGCCTCATTTGGCTGTCAGCACACATAGTATGCTCAGCTTAGCTAGGGGCACACAGTTTCAGCGTGTGAAACCACTGCTCACCTACGGGCACTCATTTTGCACCTGTTAAACCACTGCTCACCTACGGGCACTCATTTTGCACCTGTTAAACCACTGCTCACCTACGGGCAGATGCACTCACCTTGTTAAACTGTAGCTCAGCTATAGGCACATCTGGCATTTTTTTATTGTTTTGTTACCTCACATTTCTTCAAAATAAATGGACTAGTTCATTACATTTTACATAAAATGCGATTTTATGTGTGTACATGTTTGTCAGGGACTTGTTTCGTACTTATTTTGCTAAAAATAAAAGTTGGTGGTTTGGGGGCTCGAACCATGAATGCCTGCTCTTCAGCTGATGTCTCTATTGCTTCTTGGCTTACTTTGCATATTTAGTTCTTATATGCTTTCCCACTGACTCCTAACTGTAGCTGCGCTTGAACGCCAGCAACGAAAGCACTCATGGTTAAACATCTTTACAATTTAAAAAAAAATATATCACATGTTCATTTATATATTTTCTGTTCATAGTCTGTGGGGGCATGTGTTGTGTTGTGTTTATTCACATTTCCGTGGACTCTGTCGTGGGTGTTTACTTTGGGCACTTTTACTCTTCTGGGGGCGTGTCCGCTTGCAGGGCTCGGCCTACAGACACGCCCCCTACTGTCTTACACGGACCGTGTTAGACTTAGGTGTGATTCAGCATGCTCTCATGAATATGCAGAGCATGCTGACATCACTCCGTTTAACTGCAGCCTCCGTTTAAAAGTTATAACTCTTACACGGAGGCTTCGTGAATCCTGCCCAGTATCTTCTCCCCAGCTCTGATTTGTAATTCTGTCTCTTTTAGAAACAAAATTTATCTTTAACTTTTCCTTTATTCACTTTCTTCTGATAGGATTTCACAAACCCAATATGTCCCATGTAATTAACTGTTTTCCTTGTTGTTTTTGCCATCTTTCCCTGCTTTACCAGTTGTTGCCACACGGCATATTTCTTTTTCTTGGCATACCATCTGCGCTTAATATTGTTTTTCCTGACAGCTACCTATACTCAGACACCTCCTCCCCATCTCCAGCCTCTATATCCCTGCCTTTTGGCTACTGCATGTGCATGGCTATGACATGGTATTAGGCCTTTTAAGACATTCTTTTGTTCCCTTCCAGTGTCCCTCAGACTAATACATTGCATGTCAACACACTACTGATATCAGTTTTTTTTTATGTTACAGCATTCTCATTCATTGGTCTCCCTTCCCTGCTGTTGCTCACCAGTCTGATGCACCAGCTTCATTTGTGTGATACTCCTGTTTTTATTTGCCATTTTCAGCTGTTTACTATGCTGCTTATACACCACTGTTACTTTATTTTACATTTGTCTCTGGGTCATTTACTTTTCATGCCCCTCCCCAGTTGTTACATTAGCATTTATTGCTATTTTTTTAAGACTTCCTCATTAAACTTATGTTTACTTCATCTTATTGTATATCAATAATTAGGTATACAAAAATATATTGCTTGCTTACCTTAAACACTTGCCCCTTTCACCTGAATGACTGCATTACGAACCATTGCCTTGGGAACTGATTCATTCCATCCAATTGTTTGTACAGCTTTGATGTTGTGTTCCCTATAGCATGTTTCACAAGGCAAGGATCTGCTTCATTTAATATATCCTTCCTGCAGTGTCTACAGTCACCTGCCTTTCAGTGTCCATTCCTTCCACTTATTATTGCTTCTTTCTGTGATCACTTTCAGACCTTCTGTAGTCCTGCCTTCCACCTCTTCTACTTTGCCATTCATCATAAATACTTCTATCCAACTTGTTTAGTTCCTCATTTGTTCAGCAGTTTTCTTCTGAGAAGCGTACGCCAACAGACGTACCATCCTCCAATCTTCTCTTCTCTTAGTTTGACTCTGCTTCTGCTTCTATGCAACATATACTACCCTTTGCTAAAGTAATTCAGAAACAGCACAGTCAAACATACTGGTTCAAATTAGGCTTACTTGTTAGCTTAGGCATACGAGCTGGATACATTTGCAAGACCACTGGAAGAATTTGAAAGGCAACATAGGAAGGTATGGTACACAAAAATGATGTTCAGATATTTGTCCTGCTGAAGTTAATGCCACAAGAAAAAGAGTTTCCAAAGATACAAATTTTAACTTGGCCTTAGAAGCCTTTCAGATAGAAGCAGCAGTAACACTTCCAGTGTATGAACAAGTCCCAAGGGGTGTTAGGTCCTTTAAAGAGGGTCTTATTCGCAATGTGTCCTTGAGAAAAGTTTTACAAATTTTGAGGCAGGCAAGTGAAGAGTTTTGGAGCCCTGGATAGAAATAGTAGAAAGATAAACCTTTCTAGAAGAATATCAATCTAATGTCTGTGCCTAAAATTTGAAAAGGTAATCTAAGATGGCAGGCACTAGTATGGAAAAAGGATCTAGCCCCTAAAAGTAGAGCAAATGGTAAAATGTTGTGTTTACATGGTACTAGGTATCAAGGACTTTGATAACGCCAGAAAAATATGAAGCAATCCTGGCCATCAATGAAAGTTAAGAAGCCATGCAGATAAATGGATGAGTGAAGTCCCAGGTGAGGGTTCACCAGACAGTTTGGTCAGAAGGGTCCAGAAGGGCCTCAGACATATAGGCTCCTCCAAGAGGTAAAGCCATTTTGGACAAAACCACACTTCTCAAGGCCAGAACAAGGCCAAATAGAATGACCTTGGACTTGTTCTCTTTGGCTTTGTGAATACATGTTTATATCAGGAGAAATAGAGAAAGTGTAGAACAGTGTTGAAGGCCACTTCTGGACAAGAAAGTTCCTGGGCTTATCCTGCATGATAACCATTCATGTTGGCTAGGTAGATGGACAAATGAGCTGCTGCAGTATTCCTAAAAGGAGTGAGAAAGTCTACCTCAAGGTGGAAGGCCATTCTGGAAATCACCCCAGTGGTGCTGTATTTTCTAGACTGCTGACTACCTACACCACAAGTGGCAAGGACTGTCCTGCATCCTTGAAAAACAATACTGCGAAGTTACAAAAAAAAGCCAATGACTGTGAGAGTCTTCCTTTCCTTCTCACTATCCTCCAGCCTCTTCTTAAGTTAGGTTCCACTTAAAGGGTTAATTTCATTTATAAAGGACACCTTGAAAGCCTATGCAAATTTCGTGAGATACAACCATACATATTGGCAAACGGTGACAATAGCACCCACAGCCCTCACTACACCATATGCAGCATTATGCACAAGGTGTATGGTCAGGTTTGAAATGGATGACATTACAGCCACTTGAGAAGAGTGTGTAAATTTCAATTCATTATGTGGTAACTTTTCTAGTACCTTACCCTTTGTATCCATAAACTCATGCTAAAATGTAATATATGAGAAAAAAAGAATTCAGTTCACTGATGGAAAAGGTGAAGGATACATATCCCCCACCCCTGCATTAACAGTCTACTACCATGGATTCCTTGGATGGTGGTGAATCATTCGGCTTAAGGCATGGGAGCTTTCTTAAGGGCAGCTGCAGTTATGATGGAATTCAGTACAGGAGCTTGGATCCACCAGTTCCCATCTTTAAGAGTTCAGGGAATCATGTGCAGTTTCCTAGAAATATAAGCCTTAAAATATGAGTCCTTCATAGCCTTCCTAACAATGAGAAATATTTGTGTATGTAGGGAGAACTATCCAAGACACAGGAAGAGATGTAAACACCTCCAGACCAAAGACCCTCTTTTGAGATGAGGGGGTATCTCTATAGGCCATCCTCTTTTTTGCATCATTTCCAATGTCTCTCCACATATATGGGCACTTTTTAAACAAACATATCTTTATTCCATCCTCACCAAGTACATACATGTGCAGTGTGCACGCATAGTACATTTCTCACATCTAGTGGGAATCTGTTGTGGAATCCTCTGAATCTCAATCATCAATGCTTGGCATATAGGATATTCCAGTAAGGAATCAACGTGCTTCCACTTGCAGAAGTGTTTCTCTCTCTTCTTTGCTTGGGATGGGTGTGGCAAAGAGAAGGAAAAATAATAGACAGACTCTCTGAGGGGGGATCCTGCTGACAGCTATCCAATTCTCTGGCCCTATGGCGGGAAGATCAAAAGGCCAAAGAATGGAAAAAACAAGTCTTGGGTCAAAGACAGGGGTATAGCAAGCTCTAATGGAGGCTCATGCAAGGACTCAGCAAGGACAGAGATAAGGTTGATTTTGAGAACCTGAGTAGTTTCAAGGATACTAATATTGAATGACACGTGTCAACCTCAGTGAACGAACAAACCTTTAATGTGAAGTGCTTTTCTTCTGCCAAAGTAGGCAGACTTTTTCAGATAAGTTCAAAATAGTTAATACAAGTAATTTAAACTAAAAAAAGGTGCCAAATCGCCTGTGTAATTAACAATCAAGTTACAGAAAATCTACCTAATATCTAACAATTAAAATGACATGAAGTAAAATATTCGTACATTAAAATTAAAATTAACAACCACACCACCATGAAAACAGTCCCAACTACTATCCAATACTCTACGTTTACAAATTAATAAAGTACAGTAAAACCTAATTTAAATTACTTTAAATAAACAAGTATAGGTAAACTTAAATGATACCCTCATTGAAAAAGGGGGAAGGTAAATTAAATAACTGTAATTCATTACCAAAGTAAACTTTTCAACTTCAGTATATAAGATAAAGAAGTAACTTCATTTAAACCCGGTGGAGAATACGAGTTCAACCTGAGCTGCCACACTAATTCACGTTTTTCTGGTAACAATTGCTGTGGTCCACCCTTTAGGTCAACAATGACTTGGTCAATAACTTTAAAAAGGAAATGGTGTGTGGGGTACTCGTTACAGTGTTGTGCTAGCATAAGAAACACAGATATCCATTATCCTTAGGGTTACTGCAAAAATATCCCAAACAACACACTAAAACATTGAGTGAGAAGGTCACTGAAAAACCTATGCTTCTTATGCTTAGTCAAACACTCTGCTTGTGCTGTGCTGATGAGGTTATAACAAGGCCGAAAATATTCATATCCACAGCTAGTGGGGTTTGGCTTTCTTGGCCTGAAATTGTCCATAAAAACGATGAAACTAGTCATGGGCATTCAGAATCGCCAATTAGCTGAAACACCTGATGTTCATAAGGATCATTTGCATATATCCCATGTGCTTCTGATTAAGAGGTTTGGGAGGTCACTCAGTGGAAGTTCTAGCTTTGCTGGAGTTTTCATTTTGTTTTTACTGACTGGTTTTTCAGTGACATTCTCACTCATTGTTTTAATTTGTAATGTGTAACAAAGGTGTGAGTCTTAGATCAAGTGGCAGCAGCAGAAATATCATCAATGGAAGTCCTTGATGAGAAGGCAGATAATGTAGCCAAAGACCAGGTGGAGTGAACTCTAGGAGGTCATGGTAAGTTTCTTCCTTTTTGAGAATAGACCAATGAGATGCAAATCAGTAATCCATTTAGCTAGAGTAAGTATAGACACTGCCTGGCTCAGGTGGTTATAGGAAAAGGATATAAACAGCTGAATGGATTCCCTGAACTAATTTGTCCCGTGAAGGTAAAACCACACTTGTCCGTGCACATCAAGGAGGTGAAGCTTGTACTCCTGTTTATTTGTAAAGTTGGGAAAGAAGAATAGTAATTGTATGTACTGGTTAATGTTAGTCTCTGTAGCCAATTCAGGAAGAAAGGAAGGATTGGTCTATAGAGACACTCTGTCCTTATGAAAGATAATGTTAGGAGGCTTAGCTGATAAGGTCTGAAGTTCAGAGATTCTTTTTGCTGAAGTAATAGCTGCTAAAAAGATGGTTTTCCAAGACAGAAATTTCAAATTGCATTTGTTGGCTAGTTCAAAGCGTTTCTGAGTTAAACCTTGAAGACTCACAGTGAGGTCCCAAGGAGGCTAGGAGTCTTTCAGTAGGGGTCTAAGAAGAAAGACACCATTCATAAAGGCTTTACACAATCTGGATGTAGCCAGAGAAAGGGATTTGTTCCAGAATGGAAATTAGAGATCACTGCCAACTGAAGCCTAACAGTAGAAAAACTAGCCTCTTCTTTAAAAGGAGTTATTAGGACAAGAAGAATGGTTGAAACAGGAGCTGAAAAGGGGTCAATACTCAAAGCCCAGATAGAAAATCTTTTCCATTTGCTCCTGTAGAGTTTCTTGGTAGAAGCCTTCTGGGAGGCCAAGATAATCTCATGAATTAGGGAAGCAAGCCTGGACTGTCTAACTATTACTGGAAGTGAAGAAACCATGCAATTAGTTTGAGTGTGTGGAGACTGGGGTGTTGAATTCTTGATGGATGGGACAGGATAGCCTGAGTGGGTTCCAGTATCCATGGAGGATGTTTTACGTGAGACCGGAGAAATGGGAATCATACCTGTCGAGGCCAGAAGGGGGCTGTGATGACTCCTCTCTGGGCCAGTAATCAAGGTGCTTGAATCTTCAACACTGATACTTTAGAGGGACGTTCACTTGGAATACAAATGGATACACTCAGTATTTCCATATGCAACTCTCTGCACCAAGTACAATTTCCCTTAAGAGCACACAGGGAACACACTTAGGCCAGGGGGTCTGGATGTTACTATATCTGTCTCCATCCAGGTCCCCAATAAGATTCCCCACTGGTACAGCTGCAGGGTTAGGTCCTCAGCCAAATGTCCAAGCCAAGTCCTCCAGCACCCTCTCTGTGAAACTAGTGCATGTCCCTGCCCAATGCCGCTGGCACACACACTCTGAGATATACTTTTTCACACACACACACACACACACACACACACACACACACACACACACACACACACACACACACCTGGGAAAGGCTGATACAGATTTACCTGCTCTACCCTCTTCTGTCCAGAGTACAAGGTAGTTATCACTGCCACCATACACTCCACAATCAGCTACTCTAAGGTCCTTAACAAAGGGTGTCCAATTATACTGTTTAATATTAATACTAATATAAATGGTAGCAGCTGAACAAGACAGTTAGGCCTTCAGGAGTGGCTTGCACAGAGTCACCAAATAAATATAAGCACTCTCAAAGGTTAAATACATTCTAAAAGTACCAGCCACAATAAAACTTTTAAATATATTTAATAAATAATAAAAGAGCACAAAAATACTGAATATATATTTACAGTAAACCACAGAATTCAAATCACAAGAAATATTGAAAATAACACTAATGGACAGACTCATACAAATAAAGAAAAACAATATCTAAACTAAGCTTCAATATATTTCCTGACTGAATCTAGCACAATTACTAGAGCAAGGCAGATGATGTGGTGAATGATCCTTCTTGTTGTCAGGCCCAAGACAGAACACTCAATGCTCAGAGATTACTCCCTGTAATCTCTAAAAATATTATTTACAGGGCTGGTAGAATAACTTCATCTGGTCACCTGACTCTAGTTTCCCACACTATTCCCTTTAGAAGTGGAGAGAGGAATTTAGCAAACACATGCAGAAATGCATATCTAGAGCTTATCTACTGTTTACAGCAGGCCTGAGCCCAAGAAACAATCACAGAACTTCCTCTTTTTTACTGAGGCTAATAAACAATGGCTTCTTCCAGACATACCATCTCCAGTCCTATTCATCACTGTGGGATGCCATTTTAATGGTTTAACAGCTTACTTACATTTCCTGTATTTTTAGTACACTAACTGGGTAGCCTCTGTTCTTTCAGGGTCCTTTGTTAACACATATACATAGGGTCTCACATGTATATGCCTTCTCTGTCCAGCAGGACCCACTGTTGATGCATTTTTCAACACTTGCAACTTTACAAATACATTTTGATATTCAAACGCCATACAGTTCCAATATATTTTTAACACAGGCATCTTGTACACATCAGGTTTTTATTCAAAGGACATCATTCTTTACAAAACTCCAGCTAACTATGCTGGCACTAGCCCAGATCATCACAGGGGCAATGAGAATGACTGAGCTTTTCAGCCTGCTGGCTTTCTGTAAAAACTTCAGAATCACAGGAAGAGGAGGGTAAGCATAAAGCATACAGGAGACCTGAGGGCCAACCGTGTATCACAGTATCCCTCAGTGACTCCCCTGGTGGGGAAATCAGACCTAACCCCCTGCTATTAAGTGAGAATCAGGCAAAATTTCAAGACCCCATAAACCCTGAGAACATTTCTGCCTATCCAGAACTGTTCACAGAAACCCTGTACAAGCATGTTAATAGCTGCATAAAGGCAACTGTACCCACCAGGAAGTACAGAACTAACTAAAAAAACAAGCCACCCTTGTGGAATCACAGAATCAACTGGCTGTGTAACAGGAGGAAGAAAATGATGGCAACAATTAGTAGGTGAGCACCCAGCAGGATAAACGCACTCTCATCAAACTAAACAAACAACTCAGAGGACAAATAAATTCTACCAAAGCCAAATTTCAGGTAAGTTTGGCTTCCCAGGCCAAGGACAACCACAAAGCATTCTTATGTCCACAACCTCAAAGGCAATACACAATTGTGTGCAGAGCCCATTGTAAATGGAGCCACCTATACAGAGCCAGAAGATACAGCAAACCTCCTGGCTAATAAATTCAGCTCCAGCTTTACCTCTCTACCTCTTTTCCTCAGGAAATATCATCAAATATAACTCCCCCTACTATCACTAGGGAACAGGTCCTTAATGCTCTCTCAAAGACCAAGAACACTGCATCAATGGGCCCAGACAATATCCCATATTACCTATGAGGGTCTCTGGAATTACTATTTAACTGTAGCCTCCAAACAGGCTTTGTGCCTCATGAATGTAGAAAGGCAACAATTATCCCTCTCCACAAAGGTGGGCTATCTATAGACCCTAGAAACTACAGACACATAAGTCTTACTTATTTATTACTACTTATTTACATTTGTTTACCAAGAAATTCCAACTGGACACAGGTCCTTTTTCAGTGGAGGCCAGGGGGAGAAAAGCTCCACAGAACAATAAATGAGCAGTCTTATATGTAAAGCCATGGAAAGCATCATCATGGAGATGATCAACAGAGATATAGTAAAACTCCAGACACTGGACTCAACCCAGTTGGGCTTCGTAAAGGGCAGATCATGCCTACTCAACTTGGTGGACTTCTTTGAGAAATTCACCAAAGCAATGGATGAGGCCAAAGTTGTTCACACTGCCTACCTTGACCTCGTCAAGGCATTTGACCCAATACCCCACTCAAGTATTGTTGGCAAACTCAAGAGGTTAAGTAGCAACCCGTATGTCACCCGGTGGATAGCCAAATGGTTCACAGACAGGACCCAGGAAGTTAGAATTGGGCAGTCCACCTCTACAAAGAGGGCAGTCACAAGTGGAGTCCCTCAGAGATCAGTCCTTGGACTGCTACTTATTGGCATTTACTTTTCAGAAGTCAAGGCCAGTGTCAGTGGTCTCTAGCTGACTAAATTTGCAGATGATTGCAAATTAGGAGCTGTCATTGAATCTCACACTGACACAATGTTCTCCAGGGGGGCTGACATGGACAAACAGCTGGTGTCATAGCCATGGACTAAAACTAAATGCCAAGAAATGCATAATAGTATCCTTTGGGAAGTCATCCATCCCTGGTAACTATCATATTGACAACATAACCCTTAAGAGTCGACCCAGTAATCAGGGACTTAGGGACACACATAGATAGTAATCTAGCCTTTGATCATCACATGTCTACAGTGGTGAGGAAATTATTCTATGTTGTGCAACTTATAAACAAAGGTATGGCATCTAAGTCAAAGGAAGTCATTGTTCCACTGTATTTGGCATTCATCAGACCTATCAATGAGTACAATGCCACCTTTGGTATGTACCTAACCAGGTATATCCAAACAGTTGGAACATCCATAGATTTTCCTCACTAAAAGAATATGGGGTGTAAGTAATATGTTCTATGCAGACCACTTCAAGGCCCTATCCCTGCATTCTGTCTCCTACAGACTTTTAAGTGGAGATCGATGCCTGGCATCCAAGGCATTGTCAGATTCTGATGGACCTCCTGCATATCCACAAAACAAACAGCACCAGAATTCCCCATTCTAAAGACTTAAACCTTACCTGTGACATATACAGGACCTGCTGGAGAGATAGGTATGTATCCCAGAGACTACCCCATCTACGGAACAGGCTCCCCATCCATGCGAAGCAGAGATCCTCCCTAACACAATTCAAATGTAACTTGGACAACTGGATGGGAAACCGGAAATTCATCCCTAGTTTGGCACCTATGTCTCTAATGGACAGAGATAACCTGCAAATGGTTCATCTCCCAGGCACATGTTTACACTTATCAAGGGTATCAAATCTTGTCAGAGATTTGGGATGCATGGCTAGGCTTAAAAAGGCCCTTGTGGTCATTAGCCTGGTAAATGACTATGAACCTATGCATCTATAAAATACTTGTTGCACTTATTGTTGAGGGGTGAGGCAAATAGTTCGTAGCAAGGCTGGCCCCAGTAGCCAAAGATCATATTCATTACTGACTGACTGAGAGACCATTCCTGAGGCATCAGAATGGATCTGCTGAGCCTGTTTGCTAGCTACTTAGTTTTCCCTGGGATATGTTTTGCAATGAGAAAGCAGTCTGAAGAGATTTCCCATTACCAAACTCTCATGGCCTCTCTGCACAAGGGGTAAGATCAGGTTCCTCCTTGCTTGTTGATACACCATACTACTGACATGTTGTCTGTCTGGACAGCAATTGTTCTAGAGGTAAAATACCTTGAAATGCTTGCAACTCTAGAAGGAATGCTTTCATCTCTAGGACGTTGATATGCAACTTGGTATCCAAAGGGGACCATGGGCCTTGGACCATCTTACCCAGGAAATGCCTCCCCACCCCAGTTGGGAAGCATCTGCGGTCACAGTGGCAATTGTGGATGGAAGGGTAAAAGGTCTGCCCAGAAGCAGATTGCCAGACTGAAGCCACTAGTGAATATAATGTCTGCGATTGGGGTGAGGGAAATGATAGGGATGATAAAGAATGGACCACTGTGCTGCCAATGTCTATTGAAAGATGGGCATAAAGAACCTAGCTAGAGGGATGAGAAGTATGGCAGCTGACACTGACCCCACAGCTTGAAGTACTAATCATGCTGGAGGAGATGGGTGGGATGGAATGGGCCATACTTGAAGTCTCTGTGATGTGATGTGATGGAGAGATAAGGAAGCCACCAATGTTGTAGTATTTAAGAGGGTTCCTATGGATTACAAGGTCTGAACTGGAACTAGGTTTGACTTGGTATGCTTTATCAAGATGCCTAAGGTATTGGAAATCTGGAGCAAGTAGTTCCCAGTTTGTAGAAGTTGATGCTTGGATGGGCCAGTGAGGAGCCAATCGCTGAGACATGGAAACACCTGGAATCCTTTGAGTCTCAAGATAGCTGTCACTACTGCCATGCATTTGGTAAACACCCTGGGAGCAGTAGTGAGTCCAAAGGGCAGTACTCTGAATTGGTAAGGATTGGCTGACAGTGTAGATGTCTCCTGGATTTCCTGTCTAATTTTATGTGATAGAAAGCATCCTGGAGATGTATAAAGCACATCCAATTGTCCTTGCAAAGAAGAGGCAGAATGGATAGAACTGTGACCATTTGGAACTTTGTCTTCTTTACAAACTGGTTTAAGTTGCTTAGATCCAAAATGGGTCTTAGGTCCCCTGTTTACTTTGGCACTAAAAAGAAGCGGGAGTAGGTTGCAAATCCTATTTGGACAGATGGGACCTCTTGGATGACTCTGTTCTGGAGCAACTTTTGTGTTTTCTTCAGCTGCATCTTCCCTTTGACTGGGAGGAACATCCGAAAGTTTCCTTTTCTGAACAGGAGGAGAGAGGGAAAATGGTATGTAGTAACATCTAAATATGATTCTTAGCTCCCATTCATTTTTTTTGTGATTTCTGCCCAGGTGTCAAGGTGCAAAGAGAAATGACCCCCATCTGTCTCCAGAGGCAGACAGTCAGGCAGCACTTCATGTGCGCTGATAGGGTCTATGAGAGAAGGAATCTCTGAAGCCTTGTTTCTGCAATCCCCCCCTCTGTCTAGACAGAGACGTTCTCCACTGAAGGTTCTTCCTCTGCTTCTGGAGGAATTATCTCCGCACAAATCCTGGAAAGGTCCTTGAGATTTTTGGAACCACATCTTCATACCACCTCACTGATTTCTACGGAAAGTCTGTTGAGGGGTAGAAAACTTGATCCCTACTGCAGACAGAGTCTTTCCTTCTTGTTCACTGTGGGTGAGTGTGTCTTTTACTCATGGTCCAAACAAGAAGAAACCATCAAAGGGGGCACTGACAAAGTCGCATAGCCTCATCCAGGCAAGTCTTCTAATGGCTATGCCTGAACCGGCAGCTAATGAGGCACGATCTGCTGCATGGGAGATCAGCCTCATTGATGTATTATACATGGACAGTAGAGTGGCCAGTTGCAAAGAAAGCTTATTCTGATCCTCCTCAGACAAGGACTCTGAGAAGGTATTTGATAATTCCTTCATCAAATCTCTCTATATCTGAGTAAAGTGTGCCACAGAGTTTAATGACCTCAGTGCGAAAGTAGTTGAGGCATATACTCACTTTCCAAATCTGTCCATTGCTGTGGACTCCCAGTTCAGTGGATGGACAGAGGAGCTCTGTTCAGCTAGCTTCTTCTTGGTGGCTGCCCCCACCAGTATACCATCAACCAAGGCTCCCTTGCTCCAATGGGGTCTGTCAGCAGGAGGTACCAGGAATTTGTTTGGGCATTTGGGGATAGGTCTGACAGTGTCTGGTTCTTTCCAAGCCTGGCAGGAAACCAAGTTGATGAGCTCATCTGCTGGAGGCTCACCCAAGACATAGATGGTCCAGCAGCAAAAGCCTCCAGAAACACTGATTCTTCAGGAGAAGGAGGGTGGGAAGACCAGCCACCCTTCTGTTTGAGGATTTCAAGGATATCTCTGAAGGAGATGTCATCAGGTGGCAATCTGGGGAATAACTCTCATCAAAATCAGTGTATTCCTTGAGAGACTCCATGGGTGACTCTACAAGTCTCTTCTTGCATGTCCTCTTCCAAGGGAACTCTTCCATGGGATGTTTGGGAGAGGTATCAGACGAGAGTGGAATTCCTCTAGAGAACCCACCTGGAGGCTTATTGGAACTGCCTGTCCCTGTGGAACAGGTTTGATGGCCTCAGATCTCAAACCCAGCAAGGGAGGATGGTTAGGATCCAAGATAAGACAGGACAATTCTCTGTACAAAGAGGAAGCCCTTTCTACCACCCTGAATGCAGATGGACTGGGGACCCCCCTCTCTACTCGGAGCTGAAGCCCTCCAGGAAGGAAGGTCGGGGCCACACTCCAGATCTGAGCCTCATGGGGAGAATCAGATCCAAACTGTCCAGGGCCGAAGCTAGGAGGGGAAGGGATGGAGCGGATAAAGTCATAGTCGAACCCAACCCCTCAAACCTGGCGCCAACCTCTTGGATTCAAGACCCACACTGGTCCATGGGTATTGGAGCAGAACCAGTCAGAGACACCATTGGAGTTCAAGACGGTACCCTTCCTCGGATCCAACACCGAACCTCAGGGGTTCTTGTATCCTTGGGCTCTGAAAGCATAGGTCAGATTGCAGAAGGAAATAGAACAGGCTTAGAAGGAGCACTTATTGATCCATGAGGGGATTGAGCTGACAACACCCCATCTAGATCTGAGCCCTTAGCAATGTTTGCATCATCCTGTCCACGTCTGCCTCTGTCAAATCCTTGAAGACTTCAAAGACACCATGGACACTGGCGTGGAGTGTCTCCTAGGTGTTTGTAAGAGATGGAAGGGTAGGGCCAGAGATAGAGGTTTGAGGGTGTACTCTGGCAAACAACTCCTACCTGTTGGATCCAAAGGCCTAGGATTCAAGATGAAGGTGCAAGGTAAAGGAGAACTCACAGTAGGAGCCATGTCTGTTGGATCTGAGGAGGACTGTTGATCTGAGGGACTTCGGATCCAAAGAGGGTGGATCCAAAACCTTCCTAATTTTTTTCTGATGGCTCTGAAGAAGCTCTCAGAGACTTCTATAGGGGGTCATTTCCTGGATTCTGAGAAAATATGTGGAGCTTTAGAGGGGGTTTGAGCCCAAGAAAAAGCTGGAAGTAAGCTTTTTGATATTAACTATTGCACCTATCAGAGAGAGCCCTGGGTTTAAATGTGGTGCAAATATACAAAATGATTTGAGATGGTCAGCCCCCAAGCAATAAACACACTTCTTGTGGGCATCAGAATTAGGGATCTTATGCCCACAAGAAATGCATTTCTTGAAACTGGTATGTTTCTCACAAGTTTTAGTAAAACGAAAAAATAGTAAACCCTAACGGGATAAACAACAAATCAGTACAACCTGAAGAGAAAAAGTTAACAAGGCACTAAGTCACACACTTTTTCTCTCTATATGTGGATATATAAAGATACAGAGAAAGGAAATACTTAAAATATAACAGGAAGAAGGTAAGGTAAAGTACCAAGGAAGCCTTGATGAGTACAAGAATATACAGCAGGAGTACAAAAAAAGAAAAACCCTGACACCAGTGACACAGAGGGAGGAATATCACTAACTGTAACAGTAAAGAGAAAAATGTAGTCAAAATGTTTATGAGAAATTATACAAAAAGGATATCTCTTACAGCTTGAGACTGATTACCTGTCTTACCACAATGGCGGCAAACAAAATCTGAGGAGTTAGGGAGGGAATAAAGCATTATGGGTAGAGGGAAGAACTCAAGAATTGGATTTGAAATCTTTGGTATGCAGCCGAGTAAGATCGAGTCCATCTGTGATGAAGAATGAAAAATGACATCAGATAATACATTAAAAGTGTAAACTATACAAAAAAGTAAAAACTTGAAAGATCTGGTCTGACTATTTAACCTAAATATAACAATCAAGGGATAATCAAGTGCAGAGAAAATTGAAAAGATGAAAATTACCCATTAAGGAAGTAAATAAAAAGTCTTGAATCATATTTCTATGCAGGCTCAATAAGCATCAAAAGAGATCTTGTTTTAGAGAGGCATGGTCTATTATGGATAGGATGGAAGAGTTTTAGTGTGGAAAATATTTGCATGCCGAGTTGACTCTGATCTGTGCTTTAAGTTCTAAAGGTGTGGAAGATGATGAACTGAATAATGTTAGATCACAAAATTTTACATTTTCTGATAAATAAGCATCACTTTTACTTTTGATGCTATAAAAACACCAAATATATGACTCTGATATTTATCATTATCATCATTTTTTATCTGGTATGTAAGACATTACTAAGCTACTGATCTGTGAAGATCTTAAGAAGCTAGTCATTCAGTTCCATGGTAGCTTTTACCCCATATCATCTTCTTCTTTCGGCTTTTCCTGGTTAGGGGTCTCCACAGCAGATCAGCTGTCCACTCATGACTGGCAGTGGAGTTTTATAGTGTCGAGTTGCCAGCCCAGCACCCAAACTTCCACAGAAGGCACACACATGCACGCACTCACACCTAGGGCCAATTTAGAGTGTCCAATCCACCTACAACATGTCTTTGGGATGTGGGAGGAAACCGGAGCACGTGGAGGAAACCCACACGACCATAGGGAGGACATGCAGACTCCACACAGAAGGCACCCCAGCCGAGAATCGAACCGGAAAACCTCTGGCTGTGAGGCGACAACAGTAACCGCTGCACTACCGTGGCCGACCCAGATTTACCCCATATATTTTGGGCAAAATCACCCACAGATGGGCAGAACAAGGATATTTAGGAAATTTACATGTTGTCCCTATCCATAAGGGACAAGGATGGCAAACCAGGTTTAATTTGCTGTTACTTATCCATTTGTTCACATTACATCTGAATAGGGTAAAACAGAAGTACTTTGCTTGATGTGGAGTGAAGGCACTTCCACAGAAAAGGGGTTCTATGATAAATATCTAACAATCCAACATGTTCTATTTATGCTGTAGAAGGGATTGAGATCCCTTGATCATACCCCAGTGTGCGTATGCTACCACTGGACTTACAAATATGTAATAGGTCTGACAGAATAGGGTCTATTCAAGCTGTTTACACAAGGCAGAGCTTGCCTCTCAGTAGCCTGTATGACAATGAAAATAGGAACAAGGCTTTGAGACTGTCTGCGCAGTTTTTATGATTTAGGCTATTGATCATCTTAATGAGAAGGCACTGCGGTGATTCCAGTTGCTTGTGCCAAGTGTTTCATAGGTGCATAGGTTTATAGGTAGGTACTAGGCTATCTGCCTGAGGGCATTTATAAGTCTAGCCAGAGTGTGTCAGCTTTCACCTCCCCATTAATTAATTAACTGAGCCTCTGTCAAGAAGAGCCAATGAAGTGATCCCAGGGGTGTTTTTTCTGTTACTCATCCACTCGTCAAGGTTTCTCTTGAAGAATGTTAGTGAGGGGCTCTGCCTAATGTAGTTAGGAATTTTGTTCCAAAGCATGGGGAGTCTCTGTGACAGGATTCTATCCCTCCAGCATGTTCTATTTATTGTTGTGGCAAGGTTTAGCTCACTAGAGCAAGTGTCTCTCTTCTTTAGGTGGCGCATGTCCACGAATTCTGAGTTAGACATGGCTTTGTAAGTCAGGCAGAGATCACCTCTGAGTAAGCGATATGCCACTGAGTACAGCCAGAGTTTTTCCAGTTGAGCTGCATAGGACATATGTTTGAGGCCAGTAATCCTCTTGGTGAGGTACTTTTGTGGTCTTTCCAGCTGTTGGAAGTGACTTGTGAGGTACATCCCAAATGGGGAATTGTACTCTATGATGGGTCTGATGAGTGACGAGTACAGGGGCACTATAACCTCTTTATTTCTATATGCGAACCCTTTAGTAATTAGATGGGCTACATAGAAGGATTTCCTAACTACTTTGGCAGTATGATTGTCAAAGGAGAGATTACTATTTACCTGGGTCCCCAGATCTCTTATTACCTCTTCTGTATTAAGGGGGCTGCCACCTATGTGGTAATTCATGAGTGTTTTGTTTTTCCCAAATAGGATGACTATGCATTTTTTGGCATTTAGCTTGAGACCATGACTTTGACACCAGGTGCCCGTCTCAGTGAGGCCCTTTTGGAGAATTTCCGTGTCAGCCTGAGAGTCAATTATGGCTCCCAGTTTGCAGTCATCGGCGAACTTGGTTAGCCATAGTCCTCCTGTGTTTGCCTGTACTTCTGAGAAGTATATGCCAACCAGTAGGGGTCCCAGGACTGAGCCTTGTGGGACAGCACTTGTGACTGGTTTAGAGTCGGACCTGGAGCCCGCTATTCTTACCGTGTGAGTTCTGTCTGTAAGCCACTTGGCAACCCATCTCGTGACGTAGGGGTTTATGTTCAGGCTGGTGAGTTTTTCTATAATTCCTGAGTGGGGAATGGTGTCAAAAGTCTTGGCGAGGTCAAGGTAGGCTGTGTGAACCACCTTCCCCACATCTATGGCCTTGGTGACTGTCTCGAAGAAGTTAACCAGGTTTAGTAGGCAAGATCTGCCCTTAGAAAGCCGAACTGGGTCAGGCCAAGTGTTTGGAGGTTCCCAATGTCTTTGTTAATGAGTTCCATGATGATGCGCTCCATAGCCTTGCAGACCAGGCTAGTCAGGTTTATGGGGCGATAGTTACCAGGGTCAGTTGTGGCCCCTCCTTTGTGGAGCGGAATAACCATTGCTGTGCACCATTCTATGGGCTCGTAGCCTGTGTTTCGACAAGTACAAATCAAAAGGTGTAGTATACTCGGTGATCAGCCTAACAGGTGCTGAGTACGGTCGAATGATTACATCCCTGGGCTTGGATGCCATACCTTTAGATATAATCTGTGTGATGAAAAAAGACTTCCTTACAATAGTGGATATGAGTGGATATATGAGTACAATGCCCCTTTTGGTATATACCTTTCCTAGCACCTGCAGCAACTGGAGAGACCACAAAGGTTGCTCACAAGGAAAATTCAAGGTCTTCAGCATCTGTCCTATGAGGAACGTCTGAAATCACTGTCACTTTATTCTGTTTCATACAAACTACTCGGAGGCGATCCATGCCTTGCAATTAAGGCATTCTTTGACCCTGCTTTATTGGAAGTCCTGCATATCCCGTAAGTCAAATGTTACACAGGTTACTCGCTTTAATGGCCTTAACCTGGTATATGACATTAATAGAACCTGCTGGAGGGACAGATTTGTGTCCCAGAGGTTACCACACCTTTGGAACAAACTCACACTTCATATTCAGCAGAGTACCTCATTGGCCCTCTTCAAATGCAATCTGGCTGACTGGATGGGTACCCATAAATTCACCCAAGGGGTTCCAACTATGTCCGTCTTGGACAGGGGTGAGAGATGCTGATCATGGAAATAAGGGTAAAACTTGGCTTTGCTTATAAAGGCCCAAGGGTCATTAGCCTAGTAATGTTCTATGAGTCTATATGTGGTGATTAAAGAACAGATTGCTGTCAACAAAGGTTCCCATTTTCAGGGGTGTGTTCTCAATGTGATAGGGGAGTCATACTTGTTGATGGATACAACTATACAGTTCTTGGCACTTAGCCCATGGTTTTTCCCAACAGCTATTCATTTGGGACAGGCCCTTTTGGAGGATCATGGTGGCCTCTGGGAAGTTTATGATGAAACCAAGTCTGCAGTCATGGGGATTTACATTTAGCTTAGAGAATTCATCTATGACACATCAGTGTGGGATGATGTCAAACACCTTTGCTAAGTCTAAATATGTGGGGTGTACTGATCTGCCCTCATCCATAGCTATAGTAACTTTTATATAACTATGGAAGTAGAGAAGGAGTTATCAGTTTTGCAGATTGGGACTGGAAGCCTACAACAATAACTGTAGACAAGGGACATTTTTCAAGGACTTTGCCTGAGGAGATCTGAACCCCATTTTCCTGGTACAGAACAGAACCATAAACTTTGTAGGTTTTAAGTTGTGTTTACCTGAATTTATTATAAGGTATCATACTTTGCTTTGTCACTGACCAAAGGTTTATATTTACTTTGGCAAAAACTGGCTTCCTATTATGTTCTACATATAAAACTGTTTTTAAAATGACTGCCAAGTTATCTGCATTCATTATCCACACTAGTAAATGCAATAGGCAGAAACTTCAGCATTTTTTTCTGATGTCCTGGCTTAACCTATTGTTGCCAAGTAAATATGGTTCCTCCACAGGATTTTTTTTCTGTTGTCTATAGTACTGAAAAGCATTGCATTATTGAGTGTTGTACTGAAGCACACCATAGTTAGGCAAAATTAAGCATACCTATATCCATTTGCTGTGTCAAAAGTTTGTACTTCATTCCTGAGGTAGTATACCTAGTTGTAGTCTTTTTGCTGTGCTGGCATTTGAAGGCTCATGTTGTATTTCCAGAGTGTATACTTGCTTTCAGTTCTTGTGTCATGTTCCCAAGAAAGTATACCTACTACAAAGGCTTCTAGCGTGTCCCTGAGAGAATGTAACTGCTTCATAAGTTTGCACCTCAATCTTCATTACTGATGAGATGACTACTGTGCAGCATCTTCCCCATATGGTCACTGCAGAGGCAATGGTAGAGGATCACAAAATCCCCTGACTCAAGAGGAGTATTTGCAGGCTTACACAGTCACTTTTGCCTAGAAGACTGAATGGGACCAAGCCAAATGGTCTCAGATACTTTCTGCACATCCAACGGGGAGTTCATCCGAGCTTTCATAGACGTTGAGAGGAACTGACTACAAAGACTATGATTAAGTATACAGATGCTTGCTTGCTTGTTTGTTTGAGCTGGACAAAGCAGAGACACAAGCTCAAAAATGTCATGACCATACTTTTTCCAAACATAGAATGATAAGATCCCCTCATTTATGGCTAGAACCAGGGGGTCATACTATCAAGCAGGCAACGACAGATATGTCTGGAGATTAAAATATTCAAATACTCATTAACATCTGTAATTAAAACAGGCTGTGTCAATCAGATCCAAGAGAGTGTAAACTTTTTTTGGCAAAAAATAATCTTATGTCATGAAAGTTTATACAAGAGTGCATCTTCTAGGGTGATAGAGAAATCCTTCAGTAAATCAAAGGGGTCAACTACACATACACTTTGTTTTGTCAGAAAGGGGGCCACATTGCTGAATTTTTAATAGTGATATTAATTCTGATCTGAATTATCAAACCTAATGACAGATACATAAATGCCACAATATCTAGGGAATGTGATAAGAACTCTGGTAGAATTGTTGAAATTGAATACTGTTACCATGCAACTGACAAACTTAATTAGATGTGTTGTAATAGTAGATGTCATTGAACTGCAGTGGCTGGCTGTTGGATTATGATAATATAGTTACCCTTGTGCAGGGACAAAACACTTGGAAGAAGAAAAATCTGACAATATAGTTTGCAGAAGCAGTGTATATCCACAGGGACAAGAAACAATACCAAACTCTCTAGGTGGAGATCCAGCATGAATTTGGGACAGAACTAAACCTTGCTTGGTATGAACCAAATGGAAAACAGGGCAGCCAAAAGGCTGCATATGCTTACTGGTAGTACCTAAAATATATAGCCATATCTCTAAAGCTGTCTGAAATCTGAAGCAAATATCTCAGAAAATGTGCCACGACTCCCAGTGACACAATGCATTTATCTTGTAATTTTAAATAAAAAGACACTTGTACAGTATTATCTTCAGGTAATGTGTTCTATTGTTAAGGATCTAAATTTGAGAGAGTGGCAAGCATAAAAAACAGCTTCCTATTCAGCAAAAATGCATATAATTTTTATTTTAATGTAATGACAATGCAGTACAACTGCCTTTTGATAACAGATGTATTCTACACCATGAAAATAAGTCACATGCCTACCCCTAATGGAAAGAGTATAATGCAGCATTCCAATTTGTTGCTTTGTCAAACTCCTGCAAAGCCCTACATTTGATATATATATATATATATATATATATATATATATATATATATATATATATATCATACACACACATACATATATATATATATATATATATATATATATATATATCATACACACACACATACATATATATATATATATATATATATATATATATATATATATATATATATAAAATATCGTACGTCAGTCTCCCATTACAAGTTCTAAATAAAACTTTTCCTGCAGTGTCCACTATGAAAAGAAGTCATAGCTTTACTTGTACCCGAGGGTAAAGCAACATCTCAAGCTCTAAATAATAAATTCCTGTAAACCCTGCATTCAGTGTCTGTAGTACCTATGTATAAAAGGCCATATATTAGTCCACTTTTGAGAGCTCTTATCTCAATTGCACCTACAGCATTACTTGTGTGTAGAACCGCACAGCACCTACGGTTTAAAGAAAGTCTTTCCTCCACTCTATACAGCACCAACAGCAAATAATGCAATCCACAAAAAATATAAAAAAATCCTAAAGTAATTATACTTACTAAAAACATGTAGCCAAATAGGAATGCAAGGAATGGACTAGATTTCATCCACCCAGCTTCTGACAATTTCCAGCATTTATTTAAAAATACACATGCTATTAGAAAAATACATAATATTAAGCACCTTTGTCTCTATTGGACTAGCATATATAGCAAAATATTCAAGATGTTTGTGCTTCTATATTAGTAAAATTAAAAACTGTCAGCGAAACCAAAACGCAACCTTCGCTAACCACTCACAACAATATGTCCAACTGTTAATATTTACGGATTCTACTCCACAAAATAGTTTAAAAAAACACGTTTAATGCATGAAAGTTAAGCGCTTTCACCCGCTCACAGCGAGCTTCATCAGAACCATTGAGGCGATGAATGATAGATTTTTAAAATAACCAATTCTTGGCGCCAAAATCTCTTAAAGATATAGGCATTAAATAACATGAAATGTTAAAAACTTTTAGTATTATCCTTAAACAAAAGGTATGTTAAAATGCAAAATCACAAGTAAACCAACCAACTATCATTACACTCACGAAATACATTACGTATAAACTAAGTATTTCATATCAATTGCTTGTATGAAGAACTTATTAAACACCTCACCTATCTAACTCCAAAATGGGTTTAACAGTTATAGATTCATTTAGTCCGGGTGGTGTGATGGCATCAGTTAACAACTGCCACCACAACTCCCTATAGGCTAATAGATTCTTTATATTACCACCTCTAGGATTGGTAGTCAGATTTTCTAATATAGCAAATTTAAAATAATGGTCCTCACCCTGACTCATTATATGCTTGTACAGTGCATTTTTAGTATCCTTAGTTCTAATACTGTACAGGTGAGAGTATATTCTTTTTTTGAATTTTCTCTCTGTCTTTCCTATATAATAGGATGGGCATGACATACATTTTGCAAGATAAACTAGCATATTGGTGTTACAATTGCCATGTTTAAATATAATTTTAGTTTTATTAATATTATTCAAGATTATATATTTCTGTTCATTTATGGCAAAACATTGACGGCATGCCCCACATTTGACAGTATGTCCAATTTCCTTCTTCGATCTTTTGTTACCATATTCAAGTAATTCTTTTAAATTACTGCCCATTTTGTATACAAATGTAGGTTAAGTCCTAAAATATTAATTATTTCTTGATTTTTAAGAGTATATGCCTGTTCCGATTCATAATAGCTTTAATATAATTACTGTGGGGACCAAATTTGATGATACAAGCCCTATTATAGGTGTTATTGTCCCTACTTCTTATACTAACAATTTTATTTTCCATTTCCGAATTCTGTTTCGTGTTCATACCCAACAGAGGTTTATATTTGTTCCCCCATTCACTTATAACATATGTATTAACATCTAACATCATGTCTTGGTCATAACCCCTTTCTTTAAATAACTTATAAATAGAGTGTACTTCATCTAACATATCAGTGTATTGTGATGTCATTCTAATAGCTCTAATACACTGCCCCTTGTAAATATTATATTTAAGTCTTCTAGGGTGGTTGCTGTGAAAGTCTAAATATGAATTAGTAAATGTGGCTTTCCTATGAATGTTGGACTTAAAGTTGTCACCTTCTCTAGTTATAAGTGTATCTAAATACGCTACTCCTGAGTTGTATTCAGTAGTAAATTTTAAATAATCACTACTGCTAAGATATTCAACAAAATTCATAAAAGAATTCTGGTCCCCGTTCCATAAAATATAAATATCGTCTAAAAATCGTGAATAGTATTTTATATTCACTATATATTCACTTTTAAAAATGTTTTCCTCCTCATTAGTAAAATGAAAAGATCCAGGAACATAATTATGATATTTGGAAGAAGAATTTTAGCAATGCTTTAGCTAAATATGCTGATGTATGCAATTAATATAGGAAATTTATGTCAATTTGCATTACTGAATACCCAGTCATGCTAACAGATGTCTCTGCTGCATTTTCTTTTGGCCAGCTATTCAGACAATTTCTGCCCCCTTTGCTCCTATGCTGCAAGATTTACAGAGTGCAGCACCAGGAGAAGGAAGTTGTATTCTTTCTTCATTTAGCAACATCAGTGTGAGGGCTGGACAGCATTAACATAGTCATTACACATAAATGTTCATAATCCAACATTTGTGGCATGCATAGTCAATAAATGCTTGTGTGTGTGTGTGTCCACATGTAGATGTGTGTATGAGAAAGAAATGCTTTTCAACCTTTCTTAATTTTGTAGAATACACATGGTTTGCCTCGTGTGTTTGATCTATTTTTCTTAAAATGTGATTTTTTTTTTTTGTCAAACACTTGAGGACTGCAATCTAGTGAGAGACTTTAGAGTTTCAGACTTTAAAATTTGTAGGTTACTGTTTAAGTAGATAACAGCAACATTTAATATTTCTCCCCGATTGTTTGGCATTGTCTCTAATCCCTACGAAAACAGATGGAGAGTTATGGCATGCAATAAGAGGTGCAGATTTAGGGCATGTGTGTTCTGGTGTGTGATACAACTCAACTGTTCTTGATTTTGAGTCATATGTTTGGTCCATTTTTCATAACATTCGGGTTTTCATGAGAAATGGTTGGGAGTTACAGACTGTAAACAATAAAAGCCATTTGAGTTGCAGACTTCATATCCTTCAGATAACATATGGCAATACAATCCCTGTTATTGTAACAACTTTTAAAGTAAATAAGAACAGTTTAATCTCTCATAGGTTCATAGGTTCATAGGTTTATACTAGGCTATCTGCCCTAGGGCATTTATAAGCCTAGCCCAGAGTTTTTGTGGCTTACGCCACCCCTTTCTAATGAAGGATATTATGCCCATTATTTTGCTGTGCCTCTGTCAAGCAGTGACACTGATATAATCCCTGGGGTATACCTGCGATCTCCCATCCATTGGTCAAGATTTCTCTTGAACAAAGCCAGGGAGGTGCTCTGCCTCACATGTACTGGGATTTTGTTCCACAGCATAGGGAGTCTCTGGGTGATGAATCTGTCCCTCCAGCACGTCCTATTTATGACCGTGTCAAGGTTTAAGTCTCGTGCTCTTGTGGATCTGATGGATTTAGATTTTTTGAGGTGAAGCATGTTCATTAATTCCGGGTTGGACATGGCCTTGTATGTCAGGCACAGGTCACCTCTGAGCAGGCGGTGGCGACTGAGTAGAGCTGGAGCTCCTTCATTCGGGCAGCATAGGACATATTTTTGAGACCCTTTATCCTTTTGGTGAGGAACTTTTGGGGCCTTTCCAATTGCTGCAGGTGTCAGGTCAGATACATTCCAAATAGGGCGTTGTACTCAATCATCGGTCTGATGAGTGATGAGTACAGGGGAATGATGACCTCCCTTGACCTAGATGTGAAACCCTTCATGATCAGGTGGGCAATGTAGAAGGTCTTCCTAACAACTTTGGCAACGTGGGTGTCAAATGAGAGGTTGCTATCAACCTGGGTTCCCAGATCCCTGATAACCTCTTCTGTGCTTAGTGGATTGCCACCTATATGGTAGCTAGGGGTAACCTTGTTTTTCCCAAAGGGTATGACTATGCATTTTTTAGCGTTTAACTTTAGGCCATGGCTTTGGCACCAGTTATCCGTTTCTATGAGACCCTTCTGAAGGATATCTGATGGGTTTTCAACTATGGCGCCCAGTTTGCAGTCATCTGCAAACTTTGTCAGCCATAGTCCTCCTGTGCTTGCCTGTACTTCCGAAAAGTAGATGCCGAACAAGAGTGGACCCAGGACCGAGCCCTGTGGGACACCACTTGTGACAGGCTTGGAATCTGACATGGCGCCAGCAACTCTAACCCTGTGGGTTCTGTCACTTAGCCAGTTTGCAACCCATCTTGTGACGTATGGGTTTACATTTAAACTGGTGAGTTTTTCTATGATGCCTGAGTGGGGTATCGTGTCGAAGGCCTTTGCCAGGTCAAGGTAGGCTGTGTGGACTGCCTTGCCCTCATCAAGGGCCTTGGTGACTGTTTCGAAAAAGTCAACCAAGTTTAAAAGGCATGACCTGCCCTTGACAAAGTCAAATTGGGTTTGATCCAATGTCTGCAGGTCCCCTATGTCTTTATTTATGAGTTCCATAATGATCCTTTCCATAGCTTTGCAGACCAGGCTTGTCAAGCTGATGGGACGGTAGTTTCCAGGGTCGGTGGAGGCACCGCCTTTGTGTAATGGGACCACAGTAGCCGTACGCCATTCCTTGGGTACGTATCCTGAGGTGAGGCTAAGATTAAACAGCTGCCCTAACTGCGGGTTTAATTCCTCAATGAGCTCATGGAGCACACAACCGGGGACACCATCTGGTCCCATGGATGCTGTGTTTTTCGCCTTGGAGAGAGCTGTTCTTACTTGAGCATTTGAGATGTTTGGGAGGATACAATCCTCTGGTATAGATATTTCTCCTTTGGGGGGGGGGGAGAAATTTGCACTGAACCTGTCAGCCAGTATGTTGGCAATGTCTGTAGGTTCAGTGATCTTTACATCATTTTGAACCAGTTCTGAATATATCTGGGAGTTTCCTCCCAGGTTTCTAACATAGCTAAAAAAGGCCTTGTGGTTGCCTTTTGAGTCCGTGGCAATTTTTCTTTCAAAATTTGCTTTGGAGGATTTTATGAGAGATCTTAGTTTTTTACTTACGATGATCAAGGGTGTCTTCCCTTTTGAGGATTTTGCTCTATCTTGTAGTAGCTTTCTCCTTTTGTTGTAGAGCTTGTTTATGGCTGGGGTCCACCAGACTGGACGCCTGCCTTTGGTACAAAGAGTCTTTGTTTTGTTTGGGATTGCCTGATCCATGCAGTCCTGGAGGTGCTGGTAGAAGGCATTTGTAAGTGATTCAGCGGCTTTAGTGATGGTTTCTGCTGGCTCAGGGGCCTTGAAAGAGACCACACCAGTCCTAAGAAGTGTGAAGTCGGCTTTAGAGAAGTTCTTCACTGTGGTCTTTTTTATCTGGGGTGGGGGCGGGATGTGGACTTCCAGTGAGATTAGTTTATGATCTGATCTCACCAATGAAGGGTATACCTCCGGTGTTGAACATTGTGACCCCATGTTTGTGATGATGAGATCCAGTATGTTTTCACCTCTTGTGGGCATGGTGACTAGTTGTTCCATGGCATTAGAGTTTATGAACTCTAGGAACCTTTGGGCTAGAGTGTTGGGGCTTGAGTAGTGATCCCAGTCTATGTTTGGATAGTTGAAATCACCTAGTATGATGGTGTTTGGGGTTACATTTATCCCCTCCAGAGTTTTCAGGAATGCTGTGTGAGGATCCTGAGTTTGAGAGGGTGGCCTGTAACATGCTATAAATTGTAGAGCAGTCTTGCCTACGGTTAATTGCACCTGGATGGTCTCCGATGCATCGTGCGTTGCCACCAACCTGGAGGTGAGGGTATCTTTGATGAATATGGACACCCCTCCTCCTTTCTTGGTGTTGTCCGGATTTTGTGGCCGGAACGCATGATATGAGGTAAAACCTGATAGTGCCGGGGTGCTCTCAGGAACCTTGAACCAGGTTTCAGTCACAGCACAGACATCGATGTTCTCCATACTGAGAAGGGCTTCGAGTGCGTGCATCTTGAGGTTGAGACTTCTGGCATTGAGCAGCATTACCCTTAGTTTTTTTCCTTTGTTTTGTTCTAGGGTGGTAGGTTTAGAATTTGAGCATGGCCTAAAAAAGGCACTATGGGGGTGGCAAGAGCCTTTGCCAATATCCGGAAGCCCAGGGGTGACAGGTGCAAGCCGTCCCTTGTGAAGCAACGTGGCTTGTCCAGCATGTCATCCCAGGCAGACAGACATTGGATCCCCTTTGAATGACACCAGTGATTAAGCCAATTATTAAAGCTGATCATCTTTTCTCTGTACTGCATCATTCTTGGTGAAGGTAGGATACTGCTCAAGGTCAGGGTCATACCTGCCTGGGCTACATAATCAGAGAGCTCCTCTATGTCCCTTTTCATGTAGTCCAGGGAGGTGCGTCTCAGGTCGTTCACACCAGCATGGACAATGACTGAGTCATACTTGTACTTGCTGTCGAGTGACCTGAGTGCTTGCGTTATGTGGCGGATTCTAGCGCCCGACAGGCAGCTTACTGTGACCTTCTTCTTGCTCAATCTGGTGAGTGGGACATCAGTGTGTCTGACTATGGAGTCACCTATGACAAGAGTATCTGGCATTGTGTTTGGCCTTAAGGGCTGTGACTATTTGGCACACTGACTTTGTGGTCTATGTGTTGCATGTGTCTTGGTCTGTGGTGGTAGTTGTTTGGGTGTCTGCTTTGGTGGCCTCTGCTGTTTTGGTAGATTTCTGGTCAGAGCCTCCGAGTATGTTTTTATGTGTTTGTGTGTGTGATATGAGGTTGTGCTAGTGCTATGTGAGACTGGGTTTGTGGTGTGTGTGGTTACCTTCTCCTCCTGTCTGGTCTTGCCAGTCCTATGATGAGAGAGCTCTCTCTACAACTTTGGTCTTTTGTACACCACTCACATTTTTTGTCTTATTCCCCGATTTCTACACTTCAAATAATGCATGCTTGTGTAAAAAAAGAAGTTATGTGCTCACCATAATGTTTCATGTTTGTTGTCCATCTCGCTGTTCATTCTTACAATGATGGCAGAAAAAAGACAGAAAATCCACCCAAGGATGGCCAAACAACGAAATCCACGATCTGAGGAAGACAACAGTCAAAAGCGCTTATCGGATATCTTCAAGGGACAGTTTTGAGCTTTTTATTTTTCATTTTATTTTCAAGTCGAAGTTTTATTCGTATTAAAGGACTACATTTTAATTGGAACACTTGTGGATTTCATTGTTTGGCCATCCTTGGGTGGATTTTCTGTCTTTTTTCTGCCAATATTGACTGTTTTTGTGACAGACCACCTTTAGCGTTTGGGAGTTATTTATTTCTTACAATGATGGGTTCGGAGCCAATCCTCAGCTCCAACTCGGCCGAATACACAGCTGAAAAACTCAAACTTGACACGTGACAAGGAGGTATCCGATAATGCAGTGGTGTAACTCCCCAGATCTTGTTTGCTGCTATAACTAAAAAAATTGTAATCAACCACATACAAACACAGATATATGCTATCCCCAATGGAATAGGAGAAACAAACTGAAACAAGGAACTCTTGAAAGGAGTAAGACATCCACCAGGTCCACAAGGGGTTCTTGGAAGGGGGAAGGAGGGAGGGTTCGTAAGAATGAACGGCGGGATGGACAACAAACATGGAACGTTCTGGTGAGTACATAACTTCTTTATGTTATGTTGTCCTAGCTCACCTTCATTCTTACAGTGATGGGTCAGTGTCCGTAGCACCTTTTCCCTGGGTGGCTCACGAGAGTACACCTTTAAGCACAGTGGACCCAAAGGAGACCCTGTCCCTGGAGGCCAAATCCACTTTATAATGCGTGATAAATGTATGAGGAGTAGCCCAGGTAGCTGCAGCACAAATATATAGGAATTCTGGCTTGAAAGGCAGAAGATGTAGGTAGTGCTCTAGTGGAATGAGCCTTAACTTTAAAAGGTAAATCTCTGTTGTTTGAGGTACAGATGAAGGTAATGCAGTTTGAGAGCCAGTTGGAAAGGGAAGTTTTTAGAAACTGGCCTACCCTTTTTTGCGTCTGAAAAGGATGTGAACAACTGGTCAGATTTTCTAAAATCTTTTGTCCTATGCAAATAAAATCTGAGTTGTCTGTGCACGTCCATTTGATGTAATTTGTATTCTGCCTTGTTGCTGTGATTAGGGAAAACACTGGAAGTGCAACAGATTGATTTATGTTAGTTGAAGAAAAGACCTTCAGTAAAAAGGATGGATTCATTTGTAAGGATACCCTATCCTTATGAAATATCAGATATGGCGGTTTGATAGCTAGGGCTTGCAACTCTGATACCCTTCTAGCATATGTTATAGCAACCAGAAAAATGGTCTTCCAGGAAGGGAACTTGAGGTCTGAAGATGAAGAAGGTTCAAAATTTGGTAACATTAGATGAGACAGAATAAGAAGTTATGTACTCACCATAACATTCCATGTGAGTTGTTTCATCTCGCCTTCATTCTTTACTGATGGGTTCAGAGCCGATCCATTGGCTCTGACACGGCCATTTGCAAAACTCAAGGTTTACAAGTAGCTCGAGACCCAGCCCCTTATCCCATGATGCACTGCTGGAATTACCTCAGATCTTGTTTGCTGTGTGTACTATATCTATGTAAGAGAACTACCTTCCCATGGAGAGGAAGAAGAATTGAGTAATCAGGATGAGACCAGTCTCTAGGTCAATTATCAGCCAGGTGGGGGATGGAAGGAGGGATGGAAGAATGAAGGCGAGATGGAACAACTCACATGGAATGTTATGGTGAGTACATAACTTCTTAATGTGAAGTTGTTCAATCACACTATTCATTCTTTACTGATGGGTAGCGTCTCTAGCACCCTCAATCTCGGGTGGCTCACGGGAGTACATTCTTCAGGACCATAGACTCAAAAGAAGCCCTGTCCCTGGAGGCCTTATCAACTTTGTAATGAGTGATAAAAGTATGAGGTTTAGACCAAGTGGCTACAGCACAAATGTTTATCAAGGGGCAATTTGGCTTGGAATGCAGAAGATGTAGAAACTGCTCTGGCAGAATGAACTTTAATCTTGTGTAGTAAGGGCATATTAGCAGCTGAATAAACAAAGGTGATATAATCAGAAAACCATTTTGAAAGCGTTGTTTTAGCCACTGGTCTACTTTTTCTGGCTTCAGAGAAAGACACAAAGAGCTGGGTCCGAGTTTCTATCATCTTTTGTTCTGTCCAAATAATATCCGAGCTGTCTGTGAACGTCAAGTTTGTGCAGCATATACTCAAGTTTATTGGAAGGGTTAGGGAAAAAGACTGGCAACTCAATGACGTGGTTGATATTAGATTCCGAACAAACTTTGGGCAAAAAGGAGGGGTTTGTCCTAAGAGATACTCTTATCGGCATGAAAAATCAAATAAGGAGGGTTCATAGATAAGGCTTGAAGTTCTGACGCTCTGCGGGCAGAAGTAATAGCCACCAGAAATATGGTTTTCCATGACAAAAATTAGATCACAAGATGATGTTGGTTCAAATGGGAAAGCATTATACAAAATAGCATAAAGTTTAGATTTCAGGGAGAATAAGAAGTTTTCACTGGAGGCCTCATGTGAAAGTTTCTTTGAGAAAGGCCTTGGACAACTTGTGGGACATAATGTTTAGCCCGTCAACTCCAAGATGAAAGTTAGATATAGCAGCCAACTGGACCCGAACTGTAGTGGCTGCAGCTCCTTTATTAAAGATCATAGTCAAGAATTCTAATATGGACGTCAAGGAGGCTGGATAAGGATCAATGTTCTGCTTAGAGGCCCATATGAAGAATCTCTTCCACTTACTAAGATATAATCTTCTGGTGGACGGCTTATGGGAAGACAAGAGGATCTGCCTTGTCTCATTCGAAAGGTTATGAAACCTGGCTATGAAGGGAACTGGAGCAGCCAAGCTTTTAGCTTCAGTGACTGCAAGGAGGGATGGAGGTCCCCCGACGGATGTGTCAGAAGGTCCGGAACTGGGTCCAGAATCCATGGATCCTCCAAGAGATGATGAAGAAATGGGAACCAAATCTGCCGAGGCCAATGAGGGGCTATAAGAATGATCATCCTTCCCAGCAACTATGCTTTCTGTAGAAGTCTGGGTATTAGCAGGATTGGAGGAAATGCATAGAGGAGACCCGGGGGCCAATCGTGTACGAGTGCGTCTCTCAGGGGTTCTACCGGAGGGGGAATCAGGGCAAAGTAGCTTCTGCATTTCATGTTGATGTGACTGGCAAAAAGATTGCAGCAAGACTGGCCCCATTTGCAGAAAATCCTGTCCGCAATCTCTTGCTTGAGGGACCACTCATGCAGCAACAAGATTGCCCTGCTCAGTTTGTCTGCTATCACATTGGCTCTCCCCGGGATGTGCATTGCCAACAGAAAGCGCTGGGAGGAGACAGCCCACTGCCAAACTCTGAGGGCTTCATGGCAAAGGGGGTAAGACTTGGTCCCTCCTTGCTTGTTCAAGTAACAGGCTACTGACATATTGTCTGTCTGAATTGCAATCATCCCTAGAGGAAGAGAGTCCTGGAAGTATTGCAATGCCAGAAGTACTGCTCTCATCTCCAGAACACTGATATGCAGATGTGACTCTTGATCCGTCCATGTGCCTTGGGCAGTCTTTCCCTGAAAATGCCCCCCCACCCTATCAGGGAAGCGTCCGTGGTCACAGTGGCTACTGGAGGGGGTAGTACAAAGGGTCATCCTATGGTTACATGAAGAGACGTCAACCACCACTGGAGATTTCTCTTGCAAGAGTTTGTAATTAAAATCATGTGATTCATTGGAAGTTCGTGATAAGACCATTGAGTGAACAGCAGCCACTGAAGAATCCGCATATGCATCCTTGCTAATGGTATGGCCAAGATCGCTGCAGCCATCAAACCCAATACTTTTAAAACTTCTGTGGCTGGTGCTCTGTCTTTCAATACCAATGAGCTGACATGCTGGCGAAGAAGAAAGACCCTCTCTATTGGTGGTCATGGGGTGGTGGTTGAAGTGTCTAACTCTGCCCTTATAAAGACGATATGCTGCCATGGTGACAAGGCAGACTTTTCTGAGTTGATTGGTGGTGGAGGTAAGGAGCTAACCGTCTAGCTACAGAAACACCTGGAATCCTAGATGCCCCAGGTGAGCCGTGACCACTGCCATGCATTTGGTGAACACTCTGGGGGCTGTAGTGAGACCAAAGGGCAGGGCTCGAAATTGATAATGATTGGCTCCCAGCCAAAAACGCAGATGATCTCTGGATGGCCTGGTCATTTTTATGTGGTAGTACGCATCCTTGAGCTCTATCGAGCACATCCAATGGTCTCTTCCTAAAAAGGGCAGTATAGACTGTAGTGTGTCTATCCGGAACTTCTCTTTCTTGACAAATTGGTTGAGTCTGCTGAGGTCCAAAATAGGTCTCCAATCCCCTGTTTTCTTTGGAACCAAAAAGAATCTTGAGTAAGTTCCGGATCCTATTTGGTCTGCTGAGACTAGCAGGATGACTCTTTTTCTAGCAACTTGCGGACCTCTATAGTTGCTTGTTCACTGTAACTGGTTGGAACATCAGGGATTCTCCTTGGGGGTGTGGGTGGAGTGGAGAACGATATAAAGTACCCTCTGGAAATAATACTTTGTACCCAGTTGTTGTCTGTTATATCTCGCAAGGTGTCTGGGTACAAAGATAAGCGACCCCCGATTGCCTCCAGAGCAGGACAGTCGGGCCTCCTTTCAGGAACGCTGATAGGGTTGACCAGAGAAGTCATCTCTGTCACCCTGGTGTTGCAGACCCCTCTGCCATGAAGGTGACATCATCCATTATTACCCCCTCCACTGCCCCTTGAGGGGGGTTCACTACGTGTGTCCTGAAAGGCTCCTTGGGCTTTTCGGAACCACATTTTACCTCCCCTTTGGCCTTTGGGGTAAGGCCGAGTAGGGGGTGGAAAAATGGACTCAACGGCAAACAGAGTCTTTCTTTCCTGCCTGCTCACACCTGGTGAGAGTTTCCTTCACTTTGGGCACAAAGAGAGATGAGCCATCAAAAGGGGTGTTGACGAATGAAGACTTAAAGGGCTCTGTGAAGGAAAACAAGCAAATCCAGGAATGTCTTCTTAGAGCAATTCCTGTACCCGCTGGAGATATGAGCCGCATAGATGATTTCACAATGGAATTTAGGGTAGCAAGCTAGGCGGCAACTTTGTCGGAAGCTCCTGCAGCTACAGTACCCTGAAGAGCATCTCCCAACTCCTTAAGGAGATCTCTTTGCAGTCTGGTGAAATGGGTCAAATAGTTCAGGGATCGGAGTGTAAAAGTCACTGAACTAAACATGCATTTCCCATATCGATCCATGATCCCGGACTCTCTGTTAGGAGGATGGATCGACGAGGAAGTCTCAGACATTTTCTTCTTAGTGGCCGCCGCCACCACCATGGCATCAACAGGGACTCCTTTGGACAAAAAGGCTTTATCTAAGGGGGCAGAAATTAACTTATTAGGCCCCCGAGGGATAGGTTCCATGGACTCTGGTGACTCCCATTCCCTTCGGGAGACCAGCTGCATAATCTCATCGAAGGGCACAGACACCCAAGAGGTGGAAAGTTGAGACCCGAAAACCTTCAGGAGAACTGACTCATCCTCAGTAGAGCTTTTGGACTGCCAATCACCCCTCTGCCTAAGGATCTCGAGTATCTCTGCAAAGGAGATATCCTCAGAGGTAGATCGTGTGGATCCTTCTGACTCATCCAAGTCAGTGTCAGATGTCAACGACTCCTGTGGAGAGTCGAAGTGTCTCCTCTTACACAATCTCTTCCTGTGGACCTCCTCAGCCTCTGGGGAGGTCTCGGAAGAGCAAGGGGAGCTCTGTGGGGCTTCCTGAGGCTCAGGGTCTCTACGCTTGGCCTGGACGATGGAGGCAGAAGTGGACACAGGCACATTGGGGGAAGAAGACGCCAGACCTGGTGTCGAGGATGTCTTTGGGTTCAAGGCTCTCCTCATGGCTTCGAAGGCATCATGGCTCCTATAAGAAAGAGTCGACAGACTACAATGAACCGCCAGCCCCTCCTGCACTGAGTCCGTGGGCTCCAAGCCAGAGGTAGGAGCCGAGCTCATCCGAGCCGAGGCCCTGAAAGGAAGAGTCGGCACTGACAAGTTGGTGCGACTATCCTCCCCAGGCCCTACAGGAGAGTGTTAACCCCTAGAGTCCCCTGTCAGCACTGAGGACGTCAGAGTAGATGGAACCAATGACACCGGAGCAGGTCTCGGCTCCAAAGGCTCCACGATCAGCAGGTTGGCCCCCACCGGCTCTGAAGATCCAGCACGGCTCAGAGGAGGAGCAGTCAAATGCGGGGTGGTGGTCTTCAGTTCTGACGCTAGGGTAGGAGCCGGCAACAATTTAGCAAGGCCTGGTGCGTGTAAGAGCTTCTGCACCAATCGATCCATATCTAAATCTGAGAGGCTGACAGAAGACCTACAGGAGTGAACCGACAGTGCAGATTGAAGGAGTGGAGATACAGGTCTCTCAGAGACCAGCTCCAGAACTGTGGGCCGGCTCCAAAATGAAGAGGTTGGTTCCGAGGGTTGTCGATGATGTCCCAGAATCCTCCACTTTCTTTGACTTTTTCGAGTGTTTAGATGCCTTGGAGTCTGCTGAGGATTTAGAAGATTAAGAGGACTTGCTGGCCCCATCCTAGTCAATCAAAGCTTCAGCAAAAGGATGCTTCAGCAAACCTCTATCCACAAGCTTCCTTTTCCTCTCCAAAAGAACCCTTGAAGAAAAGGAATGGCAAATACTGCAGGACTCCTGCAAATGCACCGCACCTAAACAATAAATGCACTGAACGTGCCCGTCAGTAAGAGACATCTTTTGCCTGCAGTCTGGACATTTCTTGAATCCATACTTTGGGTGTTTGTCTTTATCCTCAGACATATCAAGAAATAGCTTTAGGATTAACAATAAAACACAAGCCGAAAAGCAAGAAACAGTCCGCTATACACAAAAAAATACGCCTATGTTCTGGTAACAACCCTAGAAAAAACAAGCAATTAACTAGATACCTAGAAAATACACACACACACAATCTAAACAATGGCCAAGGGCCAAAACTGGTTAAATAGGTAACTATCTATATATCTAAGTAATTAGAGAAACGACTAGGCCAAACACGAGGCCACTACACTAAGCTAAGCTAAGCTATTTAGCAGGCACAGTAAGGGAAAGGATAGCTTATACAAAACTACAGAACTACTCTAAGTACTATCTATAGAATAATAATGATATATATCCAGAAATAGAGAAATAACTTGCGAAAAAACACTTTTTTGGCTCAAGCAATACTGGGACCTCTGAGATCCGTTCAGCAGCAAACTAGATCTGAGGTAATTCCAGCAGTGCATCATGGGATAAGGAGCTGGGTCTCGAGCTACTGGTAAAACTTGAGCTTTGCAAACAGCCGTGTTGAGCCAATGGATCGGCTCCGAACCCATCAATAAAGAATGAATAGTGAGACTGAACAACTTCACATAAAAATTTAAATCCCAAGGAGAAATGGGTTCCTTAAAGGGAGGTCTTAATAAGGAGGCACCTTTCAAGAAAGCTCTACACAACTGTGTGACATTAAGTTCAAAGTAGGATCACCAATGTGTAAATTTGAAATTGCAGGGAGTTGTACTCTGATGGTTGCTGCAGCTGAACCCTGTTGGAAGAGTTCCGCCAAGAATTCCAAGATAGAGAGAATAGACGCAGAAAAAGGGTCAATGTTTCTGTTTTTAGTCCAGAGAGAAAATCTTTTCCATTTGCTAGAATACAGTTTTCTGGTGGAAGCTTTATGACAGGACATCAAGATATGTTTAACTGTTGGAGTGAAATTCTGAAGCCTGACTAAATTGTGAAGTGGAGCAGCCAAGCTGTCAAGTTGAGGGTGTTGACAGGAGGATGAAGCGCCCCTGACATATGTGTCAGCAGGTCTGGAACTGGGTCCAGATTCCAAGGCTTCTCCTGAAGATGAGGCCAAAGGAAGTGGAACCAAACTTGATGAGGCCAGTACAGAGTAATGAGAATCATCCTGCTTCCCAAGGACAGTGCTTTCTGAATGACTCTGGGTATGAGAGGAAACAGAGGAAAGGCATACAGAAGTCCCGAGGGCCAATCGTGAGCAAGTGCGTCTCTCGGTGTCTCCCCCGGCGGGGGGATTAGGGTAAAGTAGTTGCTGCACTTGGCATTCATGGGAGTGGCGAAAAGATCGCTGCAAGGCAGACCCTATGTTCAAAAAATCCTTTCCACTACGTTCTGATTGAGAGACCACTCGTGAGGCATAAGAACTACCCTGCTCAGCTTGTCTGCTATCACATTGGACTTCCCCGGAATGTGCATTGCTACTAGAAAGTGCTGGGAAGAAACTGCCCATTGCCAAACTATTAGGGCCTTGTGACAAAGGGGGTAAGATTTGATTCTCCCCTGCTTGTTTCTGTACCAAACCACAGACATATTGTCTGACTGTATCGCAATTGTTCCTAGAGGGAAAGAGTTGTGAACTGCTTGCAACGCAAGAAGCACTGCTCTCATCTCAAGACATTTATATGCAAGTGACCCTCGTGGTCCTGCCATATACCTTGGACTGTTCTCCCCAGATAATGCCCCCCCACCCTATCTGGGAAGTGTCCGTGGTCACTGTAGCTAAAGGTTGTTGTGGAACAAAGGGTCTCCCTATGGTCACATTACTGGAGTGTATCCACCATCTTAAGTCGTTTTTGCATAATTCCGTTATCCTGATAAGGCGAGACATAGGAAGCTCTTGAAGTGACCATTGGGAGAACAAAAGCCATTGAAATATCCTCATGTGCATTCTGGCAAGGGGAACCAGTGTTATTGTGGAAGCCATTGTTCCTAATAATTTTAGAACTATCTTTGCTTTCACCTTGGTCTTGGGAAGAAGATGAAGTATCTGTTGCCTGAGTGCTGAAATTCTGTCTGTTGGAAGACATGCTATCAAGGAAGCGGTGTCGAGATCTGCTCCGATAAATGTAATATGCTGACAGGGCAACAAGGCATATTTTTGAAAGTTGACTGTAATACCCAGTTGAGTGCAAATTTCTAAGGTCACATCCCTGGCTTGTTGGAGTAGATGCTTGGTGGTGGCAGATAGGAGCCAGTCGTCTAGATAGGGAAACACTTGGAATCCTAGATGCCTCAGGTATGCTGCGACTATTGCCATGCATTTGGTGAACACTCTGGGAGCTGTAGTGAGACCAAATGGCAGAACTCAGAACTGATAATGACTGGCTCCCAGCCGGAAGCGTAAGTACCTTTTCGATGCCCTGTCCATTTTTATGTGGTAGTAAGCATCTTGAAGGTCTATCAAGCACATCCAATCGTCTTTCCCTAAAAAGGGAAGTATAGACTGCAGTGTGACCATTCGGAACTTTGACTTATTGACAGATTTGTTTAAATTGCTTAGGTCTAATATGGGTCTCCAGTCCTCTGTTCTTTTTGGCATCAAAAAGACTCTTGAGTAAGTTCTGAATCCTATTTGGTCTGCAGGGACTTCTTGGATGACTCTTGTGCAGCAACTTTTGAATTTCTATAGTTGCTTGCTCCCTTAGATTGGGTGGAACATCTGAGATTGTTCTGGTATGTGGGACAGGGTAGGAAAAGGGAATGGAATATCCTCAGGATAGTATTCGTAGTACCCACTTCTCTCTTGTGATAGTTTGCCAGGCTTTTGCCTACATAGATAAATGCCCGACTGCCTCCAGAGCAGAGCATCCGGGCCTCTGCGAAAGGAATCATGGTTGCCCTGGTTTTGCGGGCCCCCTCTGCCTCTAGGGCGGCATCTACTGTTACCTCCCCCTCTGCCCCTGGGGAAGGATTTACCCCATGCATCCTGGAAAAATCACTGGGATCTTCTGAATCACATTTTCCCACTCTTCTGACCTATAGGATAAGGTCTTGAAGGTACGGAAAAACGTACTCCAATGGCAGAGAGAGTTTTTCCTTCCTGCTCGCATCGGGTGAGAGTGTCTTTTACTTTGGGTTCAAAGAGTGAGGAACCATCAAAAGTGGCATTAGTAAAGGTAGATTTAAAGGGCTCTGCAAAATTGCACAAGCGCATCCAGGAGTGTTTCCTAAGGGAAACCCTGGAACCCGCTGACCTGCTCGCTCCATCAGCTGCGTAAGAGATCAGCCTTATGGAGGAGTTGACGATGGATTTTATGGTGGATAGCTGGGAGGAGACCTTATCATTCACCCCCACAGCCAATGTACCTTGTAGAGTATCTCCTAGTTCTTTTAAAAGATCTCTCTGTAGCCTTGTGAAATGAGTGAGGTAGTTCAGCGATCGAAGAGTAAAGTTCGCTGATGAAAAGACATGCTTCCCATATCTGTCCATCATTCGAGAGTCTTTGTTTGGAGGATGGACAGATGAGGATGTCTCTGAAAGTTCCTTCTTGGTGGCTGCTGCCACCACCATAGCATCTACAGGTACCACCTTAGTGAGGAAATCCTTTCCAGAAGGAGCTGATAAGAATTTGTTTGGCCTCCGAGGGACTGATTCCATTGAGTTCAGTGACTTCCACACCTTTCGACTGACCAAGTCCATTAGCTTGTCACATGGTGGAGACAGCCAGGAGGCTGAAGGTTGAGATCCAAAAGCCTTCAGGTACATTGACTCCTCATCAGAAGGGGTGGAGGCCTGCCAGCCGCCTCTCTGCTTCATGATCTCTAGAATATCTGCAAATGAGATATCATCAGAGGACAACCGTGGGGACCCTTCTGACTCCTCAAAGGGGGTCTCAGAATCAACGGGATCCACAGTAAGTGGTACCAAGCACTCCGTCTCCAAAGGTCCAGCTTGGCTCGGAGGAGTAACAAGAGTGGGTACAATGGCTATAGTAGGAGTAGGCTCCGGGACCAGATGGGTCGGAGCCGAAAATAATTTGGTTAGCGCCGGTGACTTCAAGAGTCTGCGCACCACCCATTCCACGTCATCGCCAGATAAGCTCCTGGTGGACCTGGAGGACAGGGATGGAGAACGAGACCTGTGCAAAATGAGAGATCTCAGTGTAGGGAAGACCGGTGAAATCTCCATAGACCGGCTCCGAGAAGAGGTATCTTGTGGCTCCAAAGATTTTGGAGCTGAAGAACCAAGCTTGTCAATCAAAATAACCTGCAATGGTTCCAAGAACTGTGGAACAGAGGAGGTAGTAGCCTTAGATATTTTAGGTAACTTGACTGGAGGCTCCGAATGAACCGATGCAGCAGGTGATTGTCTCTTTTGAGGTTTTTCCTTTTTTGAAGGAGAAGAAGAAGCGGAAGACGAACTGTGGATAGCTTCCTCAAAAGTTGGCTTTAAGAGCCCCTTAGGGATCAATTTGTTTCTCCTTTCTTGTAAAACCCTGGCACTGAAGAAATTTACAGAATGTACAATCCTCTTGCAAATGAATAGCTCCAAGGCAATAAACACATATGACATGACCCTCAGTAATAGACATCTTTTGGAAACATTTCTGGCATTTCTTGAAGCCCGAAGGCTTATGTTCCCTCTCCTTTGGGTCTTTGGTCATGATTATGACAAAAGACCACAATCTAACCATAGAAAATTCTAAAAACTACAACTACTGATATATATACGAACTACAACAGGAAACAGTGAGCAGACAGACAAGGGAAGATAATACGACCTCTAACTAAAATGGCCCGAAATCCCAGAAAAAAACAACACACCAACTACAAGCCCTCTAACTAAAACAGATGAAGAGCTCTCTAACTTAAACGAGCTACTATTAAGTTATATGAAAAAGACAACGCCACCACTACAAGGGATAAAGCAAGGCCTACGAAACGATGGCCGAAGGCAGAACCAAATAGGAATAATAGCTAAAAAAAATCTAGATATACTAATTCAAAGACTAACTATGCAACAACGTTAGAAAAAACACACACTATAATATATCAAGAGAAAAAAGGTCTAATGACTGTAATAAGTAGAAAAACAATGACAACTTAGCCCCAGTCAAAAGAGTGCATCCAACCTCGTAAAGCGGCAAAGGAGATCAGGGAGTTACATCACTGCATTATGGGATACCTACTTGCCAAAAGCCAAGTTTGAGTCTTACAGCTGTGTATTCAGCTGAGTTGGAGCCAAGGATCGGCTCTGAACCCATCATTCTAAGAATGAAGGCGAGATAGGACAACATAACATCCTATTTTTCCTCCTAATTTCTAGGTATAGAGGAGCAGTATTTAAAATCAGTCCTTGATTTCAGATATTTGTCTCCCATGATATTTTTGCTTTTTACCTGGTGCTGCAGTAGCATTGTCGCCTCACAGTAAGATGTCCTGTTCGATTCTCAGCTAAAGCGTCTTCTGTGTGGAGACATGCATGAATGGGCGTACCTTCATTGAAGGTTGTGCGCCAGGGCTGGCAACTCAGCACGTAAAAATCTACTGCCAATCATTAGCGGACCGGAGTTCCGCTGTGGCGACCCCTAACCGGGAAAAGCCGAAAGACACAACAACAACCTGATTTTTTAAATAAGAGGTTATGAGTTACTGCTTGTGTGCCATAGCAACGAGCAGAAATAAATTATCAAGACCACTGTTTATGCGTTTTTTTTTGTTTTTTTTTTATTCAATGGGTTGTTGCTTAGGTGCCTGAAACAACATACTGAAATATACAACTGTGGGTATGGTTTATGCATTTCTTCATTCATTTGATCATATTTAGACATCAGAACTTTTACTGTAATAGTTAGGCATGTGTGTATGTGTCTGTGGGGGTTATAATGCTTGATACTGTTCACACCTGACAACAATGAGGCACAATATATAGCTCTGTGGCTGTTATTTATATATTTCTTCATTTATTTGGTTGCAGTGGGCTGCAGCATATAGTTCATAGGTAGGTACTAGGCTATTGGCCCTAGGGCCTACATAAGCCTAGCCAAAAAGGTACACATGCTTTCTCCACCCAAGAAAATGATTTTCCTGTGTCCCTGTCGAGCAGAGCCCCAGAGATGATCCCCGGGGTAAATATCCCATTTCCCATCCAATCATCAAGATTTTTCTTGAAGAATGCTAATGAGGAGCTTTGTTTGATATAGACAGGTAGTTTGTTCCAGAGTATGGGAAGTCTTTGGGACAGGAATCTATCCCTGCAGCATGTTCTGTTTATTGTAGTGACAAGGTTTAGGTCCCTAGAGCGTGTAGCTCAGAGGTATTGGGATTTCTTTAAGTGCAGCATGTCCAACAGCTCTGGGTTTGACAAAGCTTTGTATGTTAGGCAGAAATCGCCTGCGACGGAGTAAAGCTGGAGTTTTTTTGAGATGGTCTGCGTAGGGCATTTGTTTGAGGCCGGTAATCCTCTTTGTGAGGTATTTCTGCAGCCTTTCCAGTTGTTGTAAATGTCTTGTGAGATACATACCAAAAGGGGCATTGTACTCTATAATGGGTCTAATGAGTGACGAGTAGATGGGAACAATGACCTCTTTTTTCCTGGATGAGAAACCTTTTGTGATGAGGCGTGCCACATAGAAGGATTTCCTGACTACTGTGGCAATGTGATTATCAAAGGAGAGACTACTGTCCACCTGTGACCCAAGGTTTCTTATCACACTTTTGGTGTTAAGTAAACTACCACCTATGTGGTAGCTCATGGATACAGAGTTTTTACCAAAGGGGATGACAATGCACTTTTTGGCATTGTGCTTGAGGCCATGGCTTTAACACTAGGCATCTGTCTCAGTGAGGCCATTTTGTAGGATGTAGGAGTTTCGATTATGGCTCCTAGTTTGCAGTCATCTGCGAACTTCATTAGCCAAAGACCTTCTGTGTTAGCCTGTACTTCAGAAAAGTAGATAAATAGGAGAGGACCCAGGACTGAACCCTGTGGTACTCCACTTGTCACTGGTCTGCAATCGGATTTGGAGTCTGCTACTTTCACAGTGTGGGTTCTGTCAGTGAGCCAGTGGCAACCCATCTTGTGACATAGGGATTTACACCTAGATTAGTGAGTTTATCTATAATTCTAGAGTGGGGGATGGTGTCAAAAGCCTTGGCGAGATCTAGATAGGCTGTGTGAACCACCTTACCCTCGTTTACAGCTTTGGTGACTGCTTCAAAGAAGTCTATCAGGTTTAGGAGACATGATCTGCCTTTTACAAACCTGAACTGGGTGGAGTTCAGAGTTTGGAGATTACCAATGTCTTTGTTTATAAGTTCCATGATGACCATAGCCTTGCAGACCAGGCTCATTAGGCTAATGGGGCAGTAGTTCCCGTGGTCCGTGGTGACTCCCCCTTTGTGGAGTGGGATAACCATCGCTGTGTGCCATTCAGTGGACACAAAGCCTAAGGTGAGGCTATGACTGAACAAAGGGGAGTATGACTTGGTTTCCCCCGTTTGTTGATGTACCAGACTACTGAAATATTGTCCATTTGTACTGCTATAGTCCCAAGAGGGAGAAAACTCTGAAAGGCCTGCAATGCTAGAAGCACTGCTCTCATCTCTAGGACATTGATATGCAAATTGGTCTCTTGTGGGGACCACATGCCTTGAACAGTCCATTCCAAGAAATCCCCCCCACCCTAACTGGGAGGCATCCATAGTCAATGTAGTGTTGGTGGGAGGAAGGATAAATGGACAACCTTGACTGACCTCCTCGGAGTAAATCCACCAAAGAAGAGACTTTCTGCAAGCCTGAGACAATTTTACCAGATGTTTTTAGGGATGATGATGAAATGACCATTGCACTGCTAGGGCGCATTGAAGAATTCTCATGTGGAGATGAGCAGTGAGAATTAAAATTATTGCCACAGCCACTGATCTTAGAGCCTTCAGGACCAGTTTTACTGGGGGAGAAGGAAGAGAAAAAATCTGTTTGATGTGTCTTCAAACTAAGAACTATCTTAGAGAATTGACTGTGTCCAAGGGAGCCCCCTATAAACTCCAAGACTTGAAATGGCTGAAGCTGTGATTTGTGCATACTGATGGTAATTTCCAGTGAGAGAGAGAGAGCTGGAATAAATAGTCTCTGGCCTTTATTAGTAGATACCTGGTCGGTACAGTAAGGAGCAAGTCTTAATAGGGAACCACTCTGAATCCAAGCAGTCTCGGGTGAACTGCTACTGCTGCCATGCTTTTGGTGAACACCCTGGAGGTCGTGGTGAGAGCAAAGGGCAGGGCTCTGAACTGATAATGGCTGGCTCCCAGCCAGAAGTGTAGATACCTTTGAGCATGCCTGTTCATTTGGATGTGATAGTACGCATCTTGAAGATCGATTGAGCACACTCAGTCATCCTTCTGAAGGAGGGGCAGAATGGACTGAACCATGACCAACTGGAATTTGGAAGTCTTTACAAACTCGTTCAGATAACTGAGATCCAAAACAGGTCCTCAGATCCCCTGTCTTTTTTGGCACTAAAAAGAACCTTGAGTAATTCTGGTTCCTGTTTGGTATGGAGGTACCTCTTAGATGGCTCTCTTGTCTAGCAACTTTCTGATCTCTTGACCTACTAGCTCTCTCTGACTGGGTGGAACATCAGGGAGAGCTTTCTTAGTTTTTATAGGAATCTGTAAAAAGGGAATTAAATATCCTCTGGATAGGATTCTTTGCACGTAAGAGTCATTTGTGATGGCTATCCAGACTTTTTAGTGCAAGAATAACTGCCTCCCCTGACTGCATCCAGAGAGGGACAGTTAGGCAACCTTTCAGAAATGCCTAAAAGTATCTGTCCGAGAAGGAATCTTGAGATCCTTGGTTCTGCAGACCCCTTCTGCCACATGGATGATGTCTACCACTGTAGTTATTCCCCCCTCTGACTCTGGGTGAATGACTGATCCTTGGAACGGAGCTTAAGGTTTTTGAAACCACAACTTTTTACTGCCCTGTTGATTCCTAAAGGAAGGTCTCTGTGGAGTAGAAAAGTGGATTCCAATGGCAGACAAGGTTTTTCCATCCTATTCACTGAGGGAGAGAGTCTCTAACTGTTGGTCCAAAGACAGATGATTCATCAAAGGGAACACTGTTAAATGACACCTTGAAGGGCTCTGCAAAATTGCACAACGGTATCCAGGTATGTCTCCTTATGGCTAAGCCTGAACCTGCTACCCTCAAAGTACCTTCTCCGGTATGCAAGATTAACCTCATGGACATGTTTGTAATTGATTGTAGGGTGGCCAATCACAAGGAAAAAGACTTCTGTTCATCTGTAGACATGAATTCTGGGGCAGAATTAGAGAGTTATTTTACCGTGTCCTTCTGTAATCTGATGAAATATACCAAGTAGTTCAGCAATCGCAGGGCAAATGTTGCTGATGCATTCACTCACTTCCCAAAGTTGTCCAACACCCTAGACTCTCTGTTAGTGGGATGGCCAGTGGAGCTTTGTTCAACCAGCTCCTTTTTGGTGGTTGTTGTTACAGCCATGGCATCTACAGGACTCCATTTAGTCCAGTACTGTATATGAGCAGGGGCACTTAAAATTTTGTCAGGATGTTTGCGGACAGGTTCCATAGAGTCCAGTTCCTTCCATGCCCTGCAGGAGATAAGCCCTATAAGCTTATTTGCAGGGGGGAACCCGAGATGTACACAGGCCAGACCAGAAAGCTTCCAAAAACACATATTCCTCCTGGAAAGGGGTTTGGGAAGACCACCAACCTTTCTGGCAAAGGATCTCTAAGATGTCTCCAAACAAGACATCTTCAGGTGGAGATCTAGGAAAGCCTTACCCTTCATCAAAATCAGTGTCTTCTGTGAGGGATTCATGTGGGGAATCCAAGTGACTCCTCTTGCATGCCCTCTTCAGAGGGACCTCCCCAGTGGGATTTTCTGGGAGGTATCAGAAGAGATGGGGAGTTCCCTGGTGGGAACTGCTTGGAAGCTCATTTGGGCTAGCTGTCCTTGAGGTGTAGGATGTCAGGGCTCAGACGCAGGATATGGATCCTAAGAAGGGAGAGTTGAAACTACTCTGGGATGACAGAATGCCCTTTGCACCACCTCAAATGCAGACAGACCAGGAGAAGCAGAGGACGATCCCACTGGAGCTGAGGCTCCTGGACCACATAAGCCCCGGAGTCTCACCAACTCTCTGCTCTAAGGGAGGAGTCAGAGTTGAGCTATCCAGTGCCAAAGCTCCAAAAGGAAGTAACAACTCCAAAAACTTTAGAGTTGAAGTCAACCCCTCGGATCCAGCAGGATGCTTTGGCTCCAAGAGCCATTTTGCTCCAATAGTGGCAGAGCCGATCGGGTCAGGAAAGTACCCAGTGTCAAAGATGAAATAACTTTCAGATTAGAAGGTTCGACTCTCAGGGCTTTCAGATCCAAGGACTCTGAAATGGCTGGTTGGATTGAAGGAACAAATATAGGTTGGAAAGAAGATTGACAGATTATGGATCCAATGGGAGATGGCAAGACCCCCATCTAGATCTATGTTCTGAGGAATTTTCTCTTCATCCTATCCACGTCCTATCTGGACAGACTACGGGAAAACCTAATGGAAGAGGATGTACAAGGTGGCATTGACAATTTCTTGGGAGTCTCTTGTAAAAAAAAAAATTGGACCTTAATCTCGGGGATACTGGCTCTGCAGCAAACCTAGGAGCACTGGGCCGAGGGGATGTGACAGTACATGGTACCGGATCCGAAAGCTTTAGATCCAAGGTTTCAGAAACCTTCTTTGGTGCCTCTAAAGAAGGTGCAGACTGAGGAGACTTGCCAGGTGAGCATTCATGGTGCTCCCTGAGCTCCTTCAATTTTTGAGAGGGGGTTTGAGCCTCTGAAAAAGAAGTGTCTGTAGAAGAAGCTGATGCTGGAAGGAGACCTTTCAAAATCAGTTTATTCCTCCCGTTGCTTACCAATCTCACATTAAAAGCCGCACATATGGAACAAGAAGTGTCCAAATGTGCGGGCCCAAACAATAAACACACTCTCTGTGAGCATCAAAACTGGGGATCATGCCCACAGGAAGTGCATTTCTTAAATCCAGTCGGCTTATTAGCCATGCTGGAAAAATCACACACAAACAACAAGTAAAGAGAAAAGGAGATTTTTTTTGAAAGGAGGAAAAGTATCAACTACCAACAATGGTATTAATAAGAAACTCAACAAAAAAAATACAAAGGCCAGCACAATTAGTCAGCAATATCAATACATTTAATCAAAAATAGACAAAAAAGAAACAAACAAATCGGTTTCAGCTAACAAGCTTCATCAGTGCTTATTGCTCCTATCTTTCCACCCACCATTTATATAGTCACTTGTCTATTTTAATTGGTTAATCATATTTGTTTATTCAAACTAGGTGCAAACAACACACCTAACAATATAATCCATTTTCTTTTTTATTTAAAATATCATGCCATCCAATTTTAACCCTATCATTTGACATAATCCTATCCATAATAGTAAATCTAAACTGGGCTGAAGAGTATTGTTTAGTGTGTTTGTACAATGCGTTAGACATTCGAGCACATCCGACATCACTAAGATGTTCAGAAATGCGCAACTTCAAATGTCGAGCAGTTTGACCAACATAAAATGCTTGGCAATTACAATGAACCAAATAAATAACCCAATCTGAGGTACCATTTCCATAAACTCGTATATCAAATACACAAGATGAAGTTCTTGAACTAAATTCCTTAGTTTTGTTTACATATTGTAGCGAAGAATAGACTTCCAACAATAGTAGTAGAGAAATACCGAGACAGCTGTTGAGGGTAAGGGGGTTTAGTTAGATAAGAAAGAGAAAAAACTATACAAAGATAATAAAAATAGTTGACTGTTCACCCACAATACCCCACAAGGAGCTTGACCAATCGCAATCCCAACTGTCTTGAAGAGCGGCAAATGAGATCTGAGGTATTGTAGTGGTCAGGGGCATTATGGGTAAGGGAGGAGCTCGAGAGTTGGATCCTAGAATATTTAGAAAGTGGCCGAGTAGGATCTGAGGATCGGTTCCAAACCCATTCATTAAGGAAGAATGAAAATGACAACATCAGATCAACAGGTAACAGCTTGAAACAATCACTTGGAAATAGTCTGTTTTGTCAGAGGTTGTCCCTTCTTCTTACCATCAGAAGAAATGAACAACTGATTCAAAGACCTGAAAGATTTAGTTCTCTCAAGACAGTACCGGAGTTGTCTGTGGACATCCAAGGTACAGAGTATCCTTTGTCTCTCATTTTTAGGTTCAGGAAAGAAAAAAGGGAGATGGATAGTTTAGGTTAAAGCAAACTCAGATACCACTTTGGCATAAAAGAAGAATTAGTTTTCAAATACATCCTGTCTCTGTAGAAAATGAGATACAGATGACTCACCATAAACACTTTCAACTCAAATACTCTTCTTGCACAGATCAGACCAATCAGAAAAAACAGTTTTCCATGTTAAGAACCTCAAGTCAGCCAGATTAACTGGTTCACATTCAGCAAGTGGTAGCTTCTCCAACACAAAATTAAGATCCCAAGGAGAGGCCACAGGTTTTCTTGGAGGCATCTGTGCAAAATCCCTTTCAAAAACATTTTGACATGAGAATGCACTAAAAGAGGAGCATCCATGGACAGACATTTTGAAATGGAGGATAAAGGAACCTTGTTGGAGGAGTAAAACGTTCATACCATAGCAACTCACACAAATATTGTAAAACCAGAGAGCAGCTAGCCCTGAATGGGTGCTGGTTATGTTGCTGGCACCAACTAGAAAAATGTCGCCATTTGCTAATATATGATTTTCTAGTGACAGGCTTTCTTTCTTTCTACAGTACCTGTTGCATAGCCTCAGTAAACATGTGCCTAAAGGGAATTAAGACCCTATCATCCAGGCAGTCATTTGAAGTTGATTGGGGTTGGGGTATGTCAAACATCCCTGATATTGTAACCAAAGCCACGCAATGTAAAAACGAAAGAAAAACACTGGTTGACTCAGGATGAAACAGATTCACAAATCTTTTAATATTAATATCGCACTCAAGATCAGAAAAATAAAACACATAAAAACTGTTAGTACACACTACTAAGCACTTTTGTCCGGATCCTCCAGACTTCATCAGAATTGTATGCAAACAAAGGTAGCAGCATTAAATATTGTGTGAGTATATCCATTCTGTGAGGAAGTTTGTGATAATTGCACCTGGCCATTTCCAAAATAAGGAAGAACTACTGCTGCCTGGGCCAGATTGATGTCACTGCAATGATCTTGGGGATTCCTTCTGAATCTTCAAAAGTAACTGCATATTAGTGGAAAGAGTGGAAGAGCATACAGGAACATTCTTGTCCAAGGAAAAGAAAAGGCATTTGGCTTCCAGGCCTTAGTGCCTGGAGTCCTGGAGCGGAATCTTGCCAGCTGATCATTCAGAGAGGAGGCAAAGAGGGCTACTTGAGAAACACCCCACTGATGTTCAAATCTTGGAAGACCCCTGATCTAGTTTCCATTCGTGAGGGTATGTCCTTGTTCTGCTCAGCTTGTCTGCCCCACAGTTTTGCTCTAAAATGTAGGATGCCTGTAGAATGAAATTGTGCTGTGAAGCTATATCCCAAGCTAACATGGCTAGTCTGCAAAGGGGGTACAACCTGGTTCCCCCTTGTTTGCTGAAGTACCACAGGACTGTGGTATTGTCTGTAAAAACTTGAAGAGGCCCTGGGGACCAAAGATGATTCAGAGAGTTCCTTGATCGGGGCATGCATCTCTTTAATATTTACATGCTTGCATCTGTCCTTGATGTCCAACACACCTTGCATTTTTATCCATCCTGAAACTGCTCCCCAAGCAAAGCCCAAGGTGAATGAGGTGACTGACTGCTTTAGAACAGGGAAGGAGAAGGGGAAAGCAGGATTTAGAGATATTTGCTGCCAATTAATTTATCTTCTGAGAAACCCCAGCAATGGGATTTGAAAAGACAAAGAAAGCTGGTGCTGGGACCAAAGGGACTTCAGATACCATTGTATCTTTCGCATGTGGAGTCCTGCCATGAGTATCATAGCTGCCATGAGACTCAAAATCCTGAGGTATTCCCTTCTCAAGGACCAAAGTCTGAGTGAAAAACCTTATGAATAGGTCTAGATACAGATCTATTTTCCAGTGGAGGAAAAGCCCTTTGAACTGTGGTGTCTAGCTGATACCCTAGGAACACATCATGTGTGAAGAAGTAAAAAAAGACTTTTGAATGTTGTGAAATCTCATCTTGTGCAAGAGATCTCTCATCAAAGTGACAGATTCCTGACGCATTGAAAAAGACTCTGCAAAAATAAGCAAGTTGTCTAAATACTGAAAAATGTGGACACCCCGTAGCCTAAAATGAGCTACAACTGGAGCTAAACACTTCATCAACACTCTTGGCTCAGTGGATAATCCAAAGGGTAAGGCAGAGAAGTGATGATGTTCTCAGTTGCACAAAACCTCATGAATGTCTGAAGTCTGGAAGAATAGGGATGTGAAGACAAGCATCTTTTAAATCTAGTGTTACCAGGAAACAAATGAGGAAAAATATGTGACAGGTTTTAAAGTAGTAGCATTTTGAACTTGGGCACTATCACAAACAGGTTTAGGTAAGAGAGGTCCAGAACTGGTTTCAAAGCATTTTCTATCTCTAGCACCCCACATCTTTAAATAAAAACTTTCCCTAACCTGAGAAGGAGAAACTGGTTCTATCACTCTCTGGCACAGCATGTTTTGAAGGACAGGGGGAAATAAGAGTCTGGTCTGGTGAATGAGGAATTAGCCCTTGGAAAAGAGAGATTTCCTCCCACTGCCATCTGTAACCTTGATTAACGATCTTCAGAACCCATTTGTCTGAGACTATCTGTTGTCACAGAGAAAAGTGGAGATTCAGACTTTCTGGAAGGGAGAAGGGACTGTCAGGTTGTGTGTTGAGGGGGGGGCATGGTTCTTTAAATAGTAATTTTGACCTGTTGGACTGTCCTTGGTTTTGGGGTGCTCCTGAATTCTTTTTGGATCCCCCTGTCACTTTCTTTTAGACACTCTGCTTACCTGCATTTTGCTGAGACTGTGCATTTTTTTAGAGAATCTCTTAGAAATTTTGTATAAAGGAGACTGAAAAATATGAGAAATTCCCTGTATCAACTTAGTCCTTTCATCACACTTTTTGATAACCTCTGCAGCAGAGAAGCCAAAAACTAAATATCTATCCAAAGTAGAATTTAATCTCATTCTAACATCATTTGGAAGGTTGTGAGAATGAAGCCATGCAAACCTCTAAAACAATGCCAGTGGCCACAGCCCTGTAAACAATGAGTTGTGACTTGATAGTAAAGAAATTAATTTAAAGCAGATTTTACCTCACAACAGAAAACTGCAGACCAAACATTCCTCATGCTTTCACAATTAAGACAAAATAAACTTTAACATATGAGTTTAATGATTCAAAATTAAGAGAATCAAATTTGCAAAGGCATACACTATACCCATACTTGTTAATAATCTTCCCATCCTTGTCAGAAAGAGTAGGATTAACTAAGGCTATAGCTGTTGGGGCAGATTTGGGAAGAGTGTATACAAACTTATAATACTGAGGATCTTTAGACATTCTGTCTGCCTTTTTAGGGGCAGTGGCCTATCAGGAAATATGCAGGCAGTGACACACAAATCATCCAAAGCTGACAGAACTGAAGGAATTGAAGGTTCTGGAAAATCCTTCTGTAATAGCTCATACGATTTTCTGACAGATGGAGAAACATCACTGTTCTTCTACTAAAAACACTGGCATGTTCTGTAAACTGGCTCATAGAAACAGAACCCCTCCACTGCGAGGATCAGAAATTGAGCTGTCATATGAGTCTGAATCAGAAATTGGAAGAGAAAGCCATGTATCTGCCCCATAATCCTCCTGCACAGACTCAGAATCTTGAATCTCTGGGGGAAAGGAGGTATCCCTTTTTATTTTACAGAAACCATCTTGTAAGAAGGATCAAATAGCCTGAATTAAAACCTGTACTAGATCCAGTAAACTACAACTGTCATAAGGAAATTTGAGGAGGATATATAGGTTTAGTTTTCTGCTTCTTTGTGACAGGAAAAATGGAGTCAACATTTCTATTAATGGCAAAAGCAGCTTTCCCAGGGGGTGGACACAACATTCTGACCAAACAGGGAAATCTTTCCTGTTCCATCTTCCAGAACCAACAAGAGTGGTTCTTCCTTGCCCATGGAGGGCACCCCAACAGCCACAGAGGATGTGGCTAACCCTTTCTCCATAGTGGCTGCAGGTGCTATACCAGCAGGATCTGAGGTATAAGATTAGCTGTCTGAAGAACTAGCTATGGTGACAGCATTGTTGCCCACCTGTGGCTGAGGCAAATTGCTGGCCTGTTGTGGTGGCAATGGCTGTTTACTTAACATTTTCTTTTTGTTTCAGGAAGGATGGGCGGACTGTGGGACCAGCAGTTTTTTCCATGGCCAAACTGAAAATGGTGCCTCTTTCCCAGGTAAAACAAGCAGCAAGAGGGGTAAATATTAAAAGTTATTAAAAGTAATTTTTGCACATAAAAAAAACACAGTAAAAGCTTTTAAACATCTTACCAGCCCCCCAAAGTAAAATAAATGCAATTTTCCTACAGAATAAAATACTTTTCAATTACTTAAACAACTTTCAAAATGACAGGAAAAAAGAATGCTCCATTTTAAAAGTACAGTTAGGTCTCATGAAAGTCGGTTAAAACACAAATTCTGAGCTTAAAAATAACTTTTCTAAACAGAAAAATACAACAAAACAACATTTTTTTTAAATGTGGAAGGTTCTTCCCCAAAAGGGAACTTATCTACCAGTAAAGAACAGCACAAGCCAACCGTCAATCCTTGGAAGCCCGCAGAGGCTTCAATGAAATGAAAGCTGTGAAAGGCTTCTCACCTAAACCAGTCTTTTTAAGTCAGCTCAGCTCAAGCTGACTGATGGTTTGGTGCACTGAAGATGCCTTGAAGCTTTGGAAGCTGGCCAGCTGTTAAATCTTTGGCAGGATACAAGCCATACAGCTAAGGCTACTGCAGCAGTGATCAATATGATAAAACATCTGGGGCTTTGACATCCTCAGGAAAATTAGTCTCCCTACAGACATATTGGCAATCAAAATTACTGTGTGTCAACACACACAAAAAGGTCTGAAAAAACAGGAGTAGAGTACTGCTCTTTTCCTTTAAAAATGTTTTTGCATGGGGGCAAGGCCCCCCAAACGTATATGTACTAACTACGAGATCACCATACCTAGGAGAAAAGGCAGTATCTGGAAAAATGGCAATGTTGGACTTCAAATATTTTTTTCAGCCATTCAGTCTCTATGTTTCTGGACACACTCTACTGGGTCCCCACATTTCAAATAGTTACTGGAAAATTCCGCAGTCTGTCCCAGGCATTCCTGTGCATTATTGATCTTGTGGCTGCAGCTCTGGATACAGCATCCATTGCATTGCAAGTACATTTTATTGAGTGTTTGGTAACATGTGAAGTAGAATTTATTTATGCATTTATTTATTTAACATTTGTTAACTGGGAAAGGCTGACTTGGAACAAAGCCAATTTTCAGCAGAGGCCTGGGGGAAAATCCCTAGATGCATGTCTTTTTAACGTAGGAGCAAACCAGAGCACCCGGAGGAAATCCACATGAATGTAGGGAGGACATGTAGACTCGGCACAGAAGGCACCCCAGCCGAGAATCAAACCGGAGAACCTCTTGCTGTGAGGTGACAATGCTACTGTTATACCAATGCGCCGTCCAATTTACCATATTTGACAAACTTTTTTGTGTCAGAAGCAAGAAGGTTAACAACAGATTGCTGCATGTCAGCAAAATGGAAAGCAAGTATTTTGCCATGTGTATCTGTCAGTTAATTGCACTAAAAGGTAATATAGAAGGGGCATATACCTTCTTTCCATAACTGTCAAAGACCTTGCTATTGTTTTCATGGGGATAGCATTAGAAAAAGCAAACTATTTTGAACTACTACTAATGTTCAGAGAGATCACAGAGTTGGGTCTTCCATGGGGTTTCTGAAAGGAAACTTGTCTGGTATCTTACAAAAGCTACCACGAACAGTGGATCCAGCCAAATAATTCTTAAAAAACTTTTATTCGATGCCAAACGTAATGTTAAAACACAATAAGATAATATCAGGCTTTATCAAGATACTTCTTTGAAGGATGTGCTGTGCTTTAAATAGTACAATGAATTTCCGGTTAATAATTAATTTGTTGAATCAGCAATCAATTAGTACCTCAAAACAGATTAAATTAACCTTTTTAAAAACCGAAATAAGTGTGTACCTACATTTATTCACCTTAAGATTAAATAGGCAACAATCTTATTTATATACAACTTTTTTGGCACTGTTGTAATTTTACATAATTTTAACATAACCTAAATGTAAGCCATATATCCTATAAAGACCCTAAAATATTGTTTTCATCTATTACCATATAACATTTTAATATTATAAACACATAGTATAATATAAACTAACTTCCAAGCTTTACAATTTTATTATACAGAATTTTAATGAATAAATAAATAAATAAATAAATAAATAAATATTCATATTATATCATTAAAAAAACCTCATAAATAATTAATATACTAAAAATGTTGATTCTCCAATATTAAAATATAATATAAGAAAATGCAATAATTGATCATAGGTCATTAGACCTAACATGTCACAAATATAAATTTTTATGTAAATTTTTATGGCATGTATCCATAAACCAATACATTTTCTTCATGTCATTAAAAAATCAATTGTATGGACAATGGAATAACAACCCAAGTACATGTGCCTATAAATATTTAAAAATATATATTCACCTAAAACAATGCATCACTGTAAGTGAATTATTAATTACTAATATTCCCATTACAGTCTCGCACGCCTAATTTTTAGAACACTCCTAATACTAATGGTGTCATTCAACCCTGGGGCTTTGGCCGCATTTAATTTGATTTGCCATAGTAGTTCTTTATACTCAAGTGATGCTTCCCATTTCCCCACCTCTAGGGTTCTGCGTGACCTGTTCTAACACCAGAAATTTTAAAACCATATTTGGACATATTAACGAATGTTTAAAAAAAGCATTTGATTCCTTTTTTTATTAATTTCATATAAATGCTCGTATATCCGTTTACGGAGCGTTCTAAAATTATATTTTAATATTGGAGAATCAACATTTTTAGTATATTAATTATTTATGAGGGTTTTTAATTATATAATATGAATATTTATTTATTTATTTATTTATTCATTAAAATTCTGTATAATAAAATTTTAAAGCTTGGAAGTTAGTTTATATTATACTGTGTGTTTATAATATTAAAATGTTACACGGTAATAGATGAAAACAATATTTTAGGGTCTTTATAGGATATATGGCTTACATTTAGGTTATGTTAAAATTATGTAAAATTACAACAGTGCCGAAAAAGTTGTATATAAATAAGATTGTTGCCTATTTAATCTTAAGGTGAATAAATGTAGGTACACACTTATTTCGGTTTTTAAAAAGGTTAATTTAATCTGTTTTGAGGTACTAATTGATTGCTGATTCAACAAATTAATTATTAACCGGAAATTCATTGTACTATTTAAAGCACAGCACATCCTTCAAAGAAGTATTATGATAAAGCCTGATATTATCAGGCGAAAGCGCTTGATTTATTGTGTTTTAACATTACGTTTGGCATCGAATAAAAGTTTTTTAAGGATTATTTGGCTGGATCCACTGTTCGTGGTGTTTTCTTCTTTGATCATTTGGAACTTAATTTGTGTTTTTATCTTACAAAAGCTGCTTTTTTTGTTTGTTTTTTTGTGTTTTGCAGGGGTTTGTGAATCTGGAAAAAAAAACAGCAGCATTAAAAGCCTCTTCCAAAACTCCCAGAACTAAAATGATATGTAAGGGCTTTGGGGAATCTATGCTGAGCAAGTCATAGCATTTTCTGAGCCTCAGAAGCTTCTATCCCAAGAAGGAGGATGCATAAGTTAGAATTGGGGGGGGGTTTAAAGCCTTGAACAGTCCTTGGGAAAATTCATACCACTCCAGAGAATCCCTGACCGTGTGTGTGTGTGTGTGTGTGTGTGTGTGTGTGTGTATGGGGGGGGGTAATGCTTAGTCTTCTGCTTTTTCTTATTTGTTTATTTATTTATCTTTGTTGACAGGAAAAAGTCAGACTGGGTAAAACCCATTTTCAGCAGAGGCCCGAGAAGAAGAAAAACTCCACATTTAAGTTACACATGATGCACACTTATAATTTCAGGGTAAAACATCTGTACATGAGCTTATTTACATGTTTTTTTAAATATTTCTTACATGAACACAGCATTTAACACCAAAAAAAACCCAAGGGAGTTTACTTTATAGTGGCTAATTGTTGTTGTTGCTGCTGTGTCTTTTGGCTTTTCCCGGGTAGGGGTCGCCACAGCGGAACTCCAGTCCGGTAATGAGTGGCTAATTACTGAGCAAAAATTAAAATACAATAATAGTTAATGTATTTATAGCATGACAGCTGCTGGGAAAAGAGCCATCTGGGGTATTTTTAAGGTTAGTAATAACGTACAGTCAGGCAAGTAGTAATGTAGCTTAAAAACTGATGAGAGATATGAAAGGAGAAATTATGGAAATGAGCAGAAGGATGAATCGAGACAGGAGGGGTTGTAGTTAGTGGGGGATGTGAGAGAAGGAGGAAGAGTTTAGGAAATTAGTATGATATAAGGAGCGATAGATAAGGTGCAAAAGATTGGGAAGCAAAGCGGCTATAAAAGTTGGAGAAAAGGTACCGGAGTAAAGCTAGCCAATTAAACAGGAAGAACAGAGCCATCTTTGGCATAGGTGCTGTTTAAGCACTCTGTTTAAGCAAAGTTTAAAGCTATTTACGTTTTGTATCTGTTTTAACTGTGGGGATTTCATTCCAGAGTTTTGACACATAATGGGAGTAGAGACCGTCTCCAGCAGTATTGAATATCTTACTGATACACAGTAAGAGTTTATTGCTACAGCGAAGGTCTCTAGTGGGTGAATAGTACAGTAGATTATTTTGTAATGCTGACCATTTGTCTGGAGAGTAAAACAGATTGTGGGCAATGATTAATTGTGAGCATGTCAACTGGCTTGGGAGTTCAAGCCAGTTTAATTGTTTTAATCCAGGGCAGTGTTGTGTTTTATTAGGTTGGCTGCTTGCGAATTCACCTATTTTGTAGTACCAGGAGGCTAATTTAGTTTTATACATAGTGCTGATATTTGTAAGAATAGGGGAAGCATATAATAGAGAAGGAAGGAGGTATGTTGCTGCTAAAGTAATCTTTGCTTGATCTGCCAGGTAGTGCTTGGCATATACAGGGAGCTGAGTTTTTGGTGAGTTTTCTGGATGGAATGATGTATGTGGTGATCAAAATCGAGGTTATCATCTATTATGACTCTGAGTAGTTTAGTTTGGCTTCTCGTTTCTATTTTTGTGTTATTACTTGAGGTAATATGAAAAGTATGCTTCTGGTTAAGGCATTGTTTTGGAGTAAACAGCATAAGCTTGATTTTTTTTTTGGCATTAAGCAGCAAGTTAGAATTTTTTAGCCATATTTCAATGTCAATGAAAGATTTTTGAGTTATTTCCTGAAATATTGTTATGGATGGGGAACAGCAGATAAGGGCTGAATCATCAGCATATTGTAAGATAGTGGCAAGTGTTGTAGTGGTAAGTTTATTTATGAAAATATTAAATAGAAGGGGGCTGGGTACTGACCCTTGGGGAACACCAACCAAGATTGGTTGAAATGCTGAAAGGTTTTGTTGCCATTTAGTTGCCTGCTGATGACTGCATAAATAACTCTAAAGCCAGGAGAGGGAGGGGCAAGTGAGACCTAGAGCTTCAAATTCAGAATAGAGCGTTTGGTGGGACACTGTATCAAATGCTTTGGAAAGGTATTGGTTTACTATGTTGACAACGTTGAGGAGGGTAGTAGTAATAGTACTGTGGTTGGGTCTGAAACCGTGCTTGGTGTTGGAGAGGAGGTTGTGTTTGGTTATATATTTCATAAGCTGAAAGTGAATACATTTCTCAAGGATTGTTGAGAGGGATAGGGCTACAGTTTGTTAATGCTGTTGAAGTACCACCTTTGTGAAGCAGTATCATAATGCAGTTTTTCCAGATGGATGGACATAGTTTTCAATTACTGACTGGCTGATCAGAATGGAGACAGGGCAGGGTAGCACTTCTCCACACATTTTGAGGAACTTAGTGGGAAGGTTATCAGTAGCTGAGGTTGTTGCTTTTAATTTGGCTAGTATTTTTTTTAAGGTTAATGTTGGAAAGGGCTGAAAAGTAAAAGACAGTTGCTTTTGCGAATAGAAGGAAGTTGGAGGGATGAACTGAGGTGGTCACTGATTAGTAATAGGAATGACTGGCTAAAATGAGTGTTAAACTGAGTGGTAATAGACTTTTTTTTGTTTGAAGTAGAAGGACAGGGTGGAGTGGTATGGCCAGGGTGTAATAGTTTATTTAGGGAGGACAAAAAAAGCTTGGGGTTGTTTTGGTGCTTTTGTTGGAGATAACTGTACTATGATTTCTTGTCAGATTTAACAAGGATCTTGGTATGGTTTCTCAGATATCTAAAATTTTATGTTTTATTCATATACAGTTCTTTCTGTACTTTACTTCTTTGCAGCACGAGCTGTTTGGTCCCTTATGTCAGACATAGTGCTGAGTTAGTTTTTATCCTTCTTGTCCTAACTGGTGCTAAATCGTTTAGTATTTTTAGGAAGGTGTAACTGAAGTGAGTAACTGCTTCATCTAGGGCCATTACTCTTAATGCATTCCAGCTATAGTGGGACAGGGCTGTAATAAATGTGCCTTTGTCAAATTTGGTTAAATTGTGCACTTGTTTATAGATTATTTGTTTTGGTGAACCATGGTGTTGTCTTATTAGGATGGCCTAATGGTTAAGGTGTTTGCCTTAAAAACACAAGGTACAGGGTTTGAGTCTCACAAGAGATAATTGGGCTAGGCTTAAAATGGCTCGCAAGGGCAGTTAGCCTAGTACTAACCTATGAACCTATTACATAGGTTGGGAGGTGGTCACTTATAGTACCTGGTAAGCAACCAGAAGATTTTATATTATGGGGTGTGTTTGTCAATGTCCAGTCCAGTGTGAAATGTCAGTTAGTGCTTTTGTTGCTACTTTTGGTGGAGCTTACTAGTTGGGGGAGGCCAAATAGGTGAATAGAGTCCTTAGGGTTGCTGCTATTTATGGGCTGACAGTCTATATTTAGGTCACCTAAGAAGAAGGTTTCTTGGGGGATGCTGTCAGATATCCAGTGTTGGACAGCTGTGGTAATGTTGTTGCCTGGAGAGATGTATACTGGTGAGATATATAGATTTCTTTTGGATGATTTTCAGGTATGCAGTCAGAAGTTCAGCATTACTAAATATTGGGATATTTAGATGGCATGGAGTTATTTTTAAGTTGTTTTTATAAATATTAGCAATACCATCTGCCCTTTTTCATTTTCTTTCCATTCTGAGTATGTTGAGACCTGGGGGAATAATTTCATTGTCAGTTATTTCTTGTTTTAGCCAGGTTTCAGAGGCAATTAGAATGTCTAGGGTGTAAAAATCTAGACATGCATAGACATCATGAATTTTGCTACAGATACTTCTGAGGTTAATGTTTAAAAGAATGAGGTTAGATTCAATACCTGATGAGAAAAAAAATTGTTGGAAGAATTGGAAAGTAATGGATTGCCCATGGTTTGTGTGTAGCTGATGTGTGGGTCTGGGTTAGGGTGAATATCTCCACTAAATTTCAGGATGGAGGTGGGGTGAGTAGTGGTATGGGGCCATTTGTATTTGTATCTGACTTTCAGTGATACTGAAATAGTGCTGTTCTTAACTTTAATATCAATATAACATAACACATCTGAGCATGTATATTGGTAGAGAGAAGGCAATATGGACAGGAAGAGAAAGAGGGGTATGTGATATAATGTAATATATGTGTGTTTGTGATGGACTTGGGATACAATGTGGAAATATTATGGTAGTTAGTGAGGTGAGCATACAAAGCAGTAGCAATTGACTTATTGTCATGGCGAGTTGAGATGGTGAGAGTTTAGATGCTGGTTAAAAGAAGGTGGAAGTTAGGTAACATGAAGGCCATGTGGTATATTAATGAAAGAAATGTTATGAGAAATGGAGATAAATAGATGAGGTAAAGGGTGGGGAGATGTTTGCAGGGTGATATACAGATACTTAAGGTAGTGGAGAATAGTTGGGTTGTGCACAGAAAGCTGTATGGTATGTGTTTGTTGGCAGGGGAGGTGAAGAATTGAGTAGTGAACAGACGAGGAAGAAGACAAAAAATATATAGTGATGAAAAGGATAATAGTCCAAAGTTGTAGCTATAAGTAGTTATAACAGTAACTAAAAAAAGTGCTTTTGTGGTATTGGTACATATTTGTGTGTATATGTTGACATACGTATATATACAAACATCTATATATATATATATGTGTGTGTGTGTGTGTGTATATATATATATGTATATAAATATATATATATATATATATATGTATGTATGTCTATATACACATTCTAATTTACACATGCGTGCGTATGTGAATGGATGGATAAAGGTACTGGTATTTGTTGAGTGTGTGTGTGTGTGTGTATATATATATATATATATATATGTATAGATCTATGTATATTATATGTGTGTGTATACATACATATATATATATATATATATATATATATATATATATATATATATAAATATCTATGTATATTATATTTTACACATGGGTACATGTGAATGGATGGATAAAGGTATGGGTAAGTAGGAGTGTGTTTGGGGAAAAGTGGGTTGAGAATGCCTGTAAAGAAAGTTTTAAGTCTGTGGGATAGGCTGCAGCAGGAGTCAGCAGGATTGAAACTGGAAGAGAGTTTTTAATGTATATGGGCAGGATTCACGAAGCCTCCGTGTAAGAGTTATAACTCTTGCACGGAGGCTGCAGTTAAACGGAGTGATGTCAGCATGCTTTGCATATTCATGAGAGCATGCTGAATCACACCTAAGGCTAACACGGTCTGTGTAAGACAGTAGGGGGTGTGTCCGTAGGCCGAGCCCTGTAAGCGGACATGCCCCCAGAAGAGTAAAAGTGCCCAAAGTAAACACCCACGACAGAGTCCACGGAAATGTGAATAAACACAACACAACACATGCCCCCACAGACTATGAACAGAAAATATATAAATAAACATGTTATATATTTTTTTTTAAATTGTAAAAATGTTTAACCGTGAGTGCGCTTCTTTGACCGGGCGTGCCCGTAGCGCAGCTACAGTTAGCAGTCAGTGGGAAAGCATATAAAAACTAAATATGCAAAGTAAGCCAAGAAGCAATAGCATAGCGGTAGAGATGTTGGCTGAAGAGCAGGCATTCATGGTTCGAGCCCCCACAACACCAATTTTTATTTTTAGCAAAATAAGCAGGAAACAAGCCCCTGACAAATATGTACACATAAAACCACATTTTATGTAAAATGTAATGAAATAGCCCATTTATATTGAAGAAATGTGAGGTAACAAAAGAATAAAAAATGCCAGATGTGCCCATAGCTGAGCTACAGTTTAACAGGGTGAGTGCATCTGCCCGTACGTGAGCAGTGGTTTAACTGGTGCAAAATGAGTGCCCGTAGCTGAGCAGTGGTTTAACACGCTGAATCTAAGTGCCCCTACCTGAGCTGAGCGTAATATGTGTGCCGATAGCCAAATGAGGCTTAAACCAGCGTACCCCTTTTGCGCGGAGCTGCGCACCGCGTAAACAAGCTAACCGACGGGCAACGTTGAGCAAGCCATATCAAAACTGCCTTTACACAGACACACCCCTCAGCATGTCTAGACGGTCATGAAAAATAAAAAGTAGTGGCCAGGTTCGAACCCAGGATACTATACACCATAGTCAAGGTACCAAACCACTAAGCCATGACAGCAGTACCTATACATGCAATAATAGCTAATATATAGGAATGAATACAAACTGGAGCATGACAATGCAGGTGTACTGAGGTTGATACAATTCCAAAATGGCCAATCACAGATATGTGCGGGAAAAATGGACTATATAAGCCCCATAGGCGGGAATACACAGCATAAACGATTGTAGAACTGAACTTCAGGCAGAATGACAGGAGTAGGAGAGGGTAGTTGCTTTCGAGCACAGAGGTGGGGTGTTGAGGAGTCCAGGTACATGGTCTGGCTCCTAGTCCACAATCATGAGGCCCAACTCATGCAGGGCCAGGTCCTCTGGGGAGTATACAGAGCTGAGGCGTTGGACCAGTTGGCTCATGATCTCACCACTGCCACAGGGATTCCAAGGACTGGTGAGCAGGTCCGTCACCACCATGCGGACCTGAAGAGACGCAAGCAGGACCAACTGAACCTTTGGATCCAGGAGGCCCGGCAAATGCCCAACGCCCCACTACTGAGTAAGTTACATTTAATTATGTATGTAAGAAATTAAACTAGCTGATATTATGGAGATGTGTATTCCAATATTACTTCATTTATATTACAGCTGCAGGTGTCCGTTCTGCGAACCGCAGAGCCTATGGCGATAGGCTGGTGCGGTTGCGCCACCAGGCAGGTCAGTAATCCACTACCAGCAGTAACTGTAAAGAAATATAAAAGTATGACAGTCAGCAAAAGAGTGCAGTGTAGTCACTAAGGAATAATATGTGCAGGTAACAGTGTGAAAGTGTCTGCAAGTATTGCTTGATTACAAAAGTGTGTTTCAGCCTGTAAGCCCAACAGAAAAATGAAAATGTCTGACAAATTCTGAAATAAAAATGCCCCACCTGTAAGAAAATAGTACACAACCTGCAGCAGGCTGAAAAGTATAGCTGCAGAAGATGATGAAATCACGTGTGAAATATATCCCTGTTGAAATAATGAAACATGACAGAAGTGAGACTGCTGGAAAGGATTGTAATAACTACAGGTAAAACATGTCAATAAAGTCTAGAAGTAAGTACCATCCTGAATAGTAAAATGAAAACAAGTGAGAGAGTGTGAGAAAGTGTCATGAATCCAGCAATACAGTAGTAATAACCCCTGAATAAAGTATACTGCAGTCAAGACAGAATGAAATGCATGTGAGAATCCAACCCAAACAGCAAAATCCGTTCAAAGTGTTGCTGCATCTGGAATGTGTATCCCAAAATCTGGATATGTTGCTCTCAGTCTGCAATATGCAGATAGTATGATTGTCTGATATACCAAACATCCACACTTGTCTACAGCTATATAAAGCAAATGTAGCAGGATGATGTAGCTGAACAAAGCTAGATATGAAATGTGTATGAAGAACAATAAAATGTATATTGATGTTGCAGTAACAGTCCTATCACCAAGTTGAAATAGTTATCATATATGAAAATGTAGTTAGAACAGTAGTGTGTATATATCTGTAGCTATTAGAACTGTACAGCATATGTATTGGTATTTGAAGGTGTTAATATTATTTTCTTCACCCCACCCCATAACCACATATAACCCATTCCACGTGAAAATGGTATGTGCAATCACAATTAACACCCCTGGATGTTTGTCCTGTTGGGTCATATATATTTGCATGTCCGTTGATGCATCTGCCCTGTTCATACATCCAAACCTGATGGCCTATTGCCATCAATTAACCCTGCATGTTGTTGGACTGTGTATTGCTGTTCAAATTATGCATGTGTTATGCACGCTGTTCAATGGTGTGAATATCTGGGTGTTTGGTTAATGGGAATACTAATGCATGCTGTTACAACTAATTGTGAATGGTATTATATGTCACTAACCCAAACTGTCATGACATAATGCAAAACATAGGACGACAGGGAAGGCGGGTTCCAGCGGACCCACCTCTCCCACCTCAGCTGGCGAGTGCACCTGGCACTAGTGCTGAGTCTGGACTCTCCTCCGGTGGCCCTGTGCCACCTGTGGGTGGAAGCGCTGCAGGGGATGGGGCTCGCCCCCCCTCTGCAAGTGTGGCCGGAGGAGAACCACCACTCACCCTCCATAGCATCCGGACTGTGGTGCGTAGGGAGATTCGGGACTCTGTTCTCGAGCCCTTACGCCAGCTTGAGGCACGGGTGGCACAACATACGGGCATGCCTGTTGCCCGGCCTACACAGCCCCCAGCACAGCCCCTCCTGGGTAGTGAAGGAACAGTGGCAACTGCCTATGGGTGGGGATATCAGTTCCACTGTTGCCATCTGTGGGCTCATGGGCTCTGGATATCCAAACCTCCGTACCCGTCAATTGTGTAACCCCCCCACACGTGTCATACACCGCCCCTGTATGCTTCTTGTTTGTCTTGTCTGTTTACCTATCCAACCTACCTCCCCAGCTGTACCGACTTCCTTCACCTGACATACCACTCTCACCTGAAAAAAAAAAAAAAAAAAAGGGCACTGTACCCACAAAAAAATGACGCCCCATACATAGCTGCCCATTCCGCACATATGTCTACCAGACATGGAAACTATCAATTACAATTGGCTGTACAACAAGTATTACTGTTGTCCTTGCACCTCTCTCAGGGGTGGAAGGTATCAAATGTCACACCAAATTACAAACATATACACAGCTGTTGCTGATGAAGGAATGGGCAGCTATGGGCCTTACCTATATCCCTCCTGGAAATCCCAAGCTTGTTTCCCTACTGTCTTACCCTCTTTGTGACCCCTTTTTCACCACTTTCCTGTCTCCCCATTTTCATTTCTTTCAAAGAAAATAGCGGGTGTCAAGAAGAGTAACCACGTTTAAGCGGTTGTAAGTGGGTGTGCGCTTGTGTGCGCGGAGCTAAACACCAGTGCGCATGCGTGAGCTCTGCGCAAACCAGAGCTAACCCGGTTACAACTGCTTAAAAGTGCCTTAGTCACTTTGACAGGTCTTGTAGTCAGTTCAGAAGCAAAATAAAATCCTACTGGCAGTCCCGAACCCAGGACCTTGGAAACAGTAGTCTGCATGACTTACCACTAAGCCATGACTCTTATACAAGAACATTGTGCTAAAATAAATATATCATGTAATAGTAGCAATGAATGTAAAGGGAATATAGATCTGTAGTACACAAAGCATGTCATTTAGAATTACTGTCAAAACTAGTGGATTTCCATAATAGTAGTGTGTGAAAAAAAACAGCCATGCTAGTTGGTAGCTAGTAGGTAATAATGTCACTATAGCACCTTGCAAGCCACACACATACTCACAGCAGGATAATCACTGCCCATACCCCACAACCTCTTACAGGAACACATCTGGACCAAGTAATAAAATATGTGGAGCAAAGGCCCAAAACCAGGGACACATTACAAATAATGTTACAAACAAACGCAGACAGTTCAGAGAGTAACAGGGTCTGCATTTTGTGGGATGTTTGGAAGGGTATGAAGTCTGAAACTTGAATGTTTGTCACTATAGTCTGACTTGAGCCCAGAGTGATTTGCCAGAAAAAGCTGTGCATGAGATATTGACCAAAATATGAGGCAGAAATGTGGACAACCTGCAAATATTTGTACACATGAGAGGTCTGACACCACCATATTTGAATAGTTAAGAGCCTAGACATAGCAACAGTGAATGACTTACAGGGATGCCCCACAGACTCCATGTGAAATGTACAAACAGTAGGCAGAAAGGTGTAACAACACATGCAATGGTAACTATGGAGTCCTGAAAGTATTCACCACTTGAATGGCAGAATAAGTGTAGTAATACATATGCTCATGCTAACCCACAGTCACAACTGCAGCATACCAGACAATTTAATGGGTGTACCCCACTGATATGTACCATTCCATGAGGCAGATAACAGATGAACCTGAAAGTCTCTGGGGCCTGCTCAGCAGCATACTCAAATACCCTAACAGATGTCGAGGCCCACACCATGGCAGACCACACTGCATGCTGTAACACCCTAGCAGATATAGCAAGCATTCCAAGGTGTGAATGTACATGGAAAATAGGAAAGCTACAGCAGCACACTACAGTCAGGACACCCAGCAGGCATACAAGTAGTGACTGTAAAGGGCAAATATTGAAGCCTTAGCAACAAAGTGCAAGCAAAAGTGAAATGAAAGCACACACACACACATTAACAGTAGTAGTAGTTGTAGGTGTCAGTGTACATACACAGTTAGTACAGGAAACTGGAGAAATGAATGGAGGAATGTTAATCTACAACACAGCTGGAAATATGAGAGAGATACCAACCTTTACACTCACAGAACATTGTCCACAGCATAACAGCATGGTCCCTGCCCTTAAAATCTGAAAGGGCTACGCCTATCTCACATACCTTTTTATAGCACTGCTCTGAAATCACAGTGAGAACTGCAATCAGTACACAACTGGCTGCATGCAATTAGCAAATGCTGGCTAACAATTGGTGCAGAGGCCATCACATGGGCATATGCAGATACCTACAAAAGTATGCTGTACTCCCAGTCCACACATGCAATACTTTCATTGCACCCTGAGGAGGACGTGAGACAGACAGACAGAGAGAGAGAGACAGAGAAAATTAAAATCAAGCAGACACAAACAAATTGTTCAGCAACAGCCACCTGAAAGCTGACAACTGGGAAGTGGAGCAGCAGGACAGAAAACCAGACGGCAACACAAGCAGCTGTGGCAAACACAGGTAATGTAAAGTAATACTATAAATGTCTACATACTGTGAACCCTCCATATGTGTCATTGGTCTGTATCCATATGTATATGAAGATGTGTAAAGGGCAGGGGACATACATCAACTATTAGTGAAGGCTGTACATACATTTGTGAGAGCATCTATGTGCACATATCAATGTAGGTTGACTGTAGCTTGTAGTGCAATGTACAAAGTAGGTTTCTCAGTTATGTATGTTTAGCAGTATGTTAGTGTGTGTATACAGTATGGTAGACAAACATGTTGATATACCTGTCTATCATATGGATACGTATGTATGTCAAAATATGTATGTATATGTGTATATATATATATATATATATATATATATATATATGATATGCATATATGCATACATACAGAGAGAAAGATGTAGGAATACATAGACAGATGTAGATAGATAGAATATGTACAAACATATATATGTAATGCACACATACAGATATAGATATATGTAGATACATATACATAGACAGACTGATCTGACTCTCTACAGGTATGAATGTATATGACGACCTCAACACACCCTGTCCCACCCCCTCTGTCACTCTCACCCCTCTGTGTCCCCCTCCACATCTATAGCAATATATGTACATCAATATATATATGTGTATATGTATACAGACACACACATATATATATATATATATATAGAGAGAGAGAGAGAGAGAGATGTATATAAATTCTGAGTGAGGCACATGTGTACAGATGTATTGCAACAGGTGCCTGGTGACAAAGGCATGGAGTGAACACCAGTGTCAAAACCGGAGTACCATACCACATTTCAAATCACCTACACCAGTAACCACCAGATATGTGATTGGCTGCCCACCACTGCATGTGTCAGGGGTGAACAGGGTCATAAATGTGTACAATAGTGGCCCCAATGATGTTCACAGTGGCACACTATTCCTGGAATACCTGCACATGGTATGTGTCAGCAGACATGGTGTGTCAGCTATGGACATGTAGGTTGGTGTACCCCTCCACACCACATAATGGATGCCATGGTATGGACCTCACATGACAGCTACAGATATGGAGGAGGACACAGTGACATGTACAACACTGTGACAATGCACTCAAACACATTACCAATGCACAGTGACTGACAACACCACAGAGTACACATATACTACCCACACAGAGGTTATCACACCCGGATTTACATACGTAAGTCACACCCATGACAGATGTCCAACAACCATAGTAACACCTCACACCATCCACAAGTTAAATGACTGCTGTGTGTCGTCCATGCCACTGCAATACAGAGCACATGTGGAGGTAAAAGTTCCTACCCACAGATAAGACATACCCCGCAATAAACCACACAGTGTTAAGAAGGAAGACTCCCCATGAGTACATGTCACACACACCCCTGCTGAATGTTAGTCTGATAGGTAATATGCCATATGAGTCACCCTGTGTAACTGTGTGACAGCAGCAGGTACCATCACACCACATGTGTCACAATGGTCAGGGTAGCAGAACAGTATGCTGCTGTAGTCCCAGGGGCAATAGCATATTGTATAGTATTGTATTGTAATGTAATGTATTGTGTTGTATTGTATTTGTATGTTGAGGTGCCTCCTTCGTGGAGTGGAACCACTGCTGATGTGCGCCAGTGTACAGGTACATATCCTGTAGTCAGGCTAGTGTTACATAGCACTTCTATATGTGTGTTTAGCTCTTGTCAGAGTTTATGTAGCATGCAACTGGGGATACCATCAGGTCCCATTCATGCTGTGTATTCTGCTTTCCTGAGGGCGGCTCTCACCTGGACATCTGTGATGACAGGGAGGTTACAGTCAGCTGGGATAACTATGTCTTATTTTGGGGGAGAGGGCGGGGTGACACCTGCACTGAACCTGTCTGTCACAATGTTGTCAATATCTGTGGTGTCAGTGAAATATTTGTTGTTGTGTACTAACTATGGGCATAGAGGATGGATTCTGACCAGGTTGCTAACATAACTGAAGAAGGCCTTCTGGTTATCTGTAGTGTCCCTCTTGATTTCCCTCTCAAAGTTGCCCATGGATGTTTGTATGATGGAAAATAGATCCTTACTAGTGCTGCTCAGACATGCCCTCCCTTTATGGAATTATGCTCTGTCTTGCAGTAGCTTCCATCTTCTGTAATACAATCTGTCTATGGCTGGGGTCCACCAGACAGGATGCTGTCCCTTTGTGGAGAGTGTCTTGGTCATATATGGGATTGCATGATCCATGCATTCTCGGAGATGTCTGTAGAAAGCATTTGTGTAGGGGTCAGCACTGTGGGTTGTATCTGTCACTGGCCCAGTGGGCTGAAAGGATACCATGTCACTGTTACAAAGTGTAAAGTTTGCATCTGTAATGTTATTCACTATAGTCGTTTGTGCTGGTGGTGGAGGTGGGATATGTATATCCAGGGCAATTAGTGTGTGGTCAGCTCACAGTAGTTGATGATGTAGGCCATACAGTACCTAGATACAAACCCCCAGAGTGAGGAGGTGCTCTTGACCTGAATCAATGTTCTGACTGCTGGGGTTTGGTAGTATGTCGTATGGAGTGTGCCATGTACTGTTGCACAGTTGCTGGCTGAGCACTGATACCTGGCCATTTACATGTGTATCCACCAATAGACAGACAGATGCTATATATGTGAGATATGTTGTACCATAAAAGTCGAGTAGCATGTGTAGTACGTGTGCCAAATTCTGCTAACATATATTGCTGATATCAGGTTATTTTCTTTTTCAGGTACATGGCTCACCCGCGGAATCCCACTTACTCCACAGCTGAGGATGAGGAGATACACCAGAGCCTGGTGCGGGATTATGCAATACTCTTTTCCCGCACCAGCCAAAATCAGCAGGAGAGGGCTGCACTGTGGCAAACCTGGTCCGTCGGGTAAATGACATAGGCATGCATAATAGGACATATGAGAAGGTACGACATCACTGCAGTGATTTAATCAGAAATGTCCGTCAGCGTGCGTCGGATATCCACAGGCAACAGGTCGCCACAGGTGGTGGGGTGGCTACACATCCCCCACTCACCAGACTGGAGGGACTACTCATGAGTGTAGTGGCTCCAGTCCACCAGCAACAATAACAGCAGCAGACATGCATTATGATGGAGGCTGGAGCCACGCAGCAGCAAGACAGTGAACGTGCAGGTAATATGCCATATGTATAGTTGACTGTTGTGTACACTGGTAGTTAATGCATGTGTGAGGTGTGTCCTTGGTTTGTAGCTGTCACCATAGTATTTAATGTGCAAGTGTGATATCCTCAATATTAGCAGCTGACCTGTGAAAGGCGACTGTTGTACTACTGACCTGTATCATACTCAGTAGCAATGGCACAGTTGTGCCCACTGACATTAGTTTCTTCACGTCTGCAGGTCCCTCCGGTGTAACAGCAATGCAGCCTATCCATGCTGGTGAGTGTTTATTAACAATTCCTGTAATAGTCTTGATAGTAATAGTAATATTTGGCTCACTTAGTAATGCTCTTTGTATGCATGTAGGTGTGTCTGTGTCTGTGTGTTGATATCACGCATACTGAGTACTGTACAATTGTGTGAAACTGTGTGCATGTGCGCATGTGTGCACCTGTGCATGTGTGCACCTGTGCATGTGTGCATGTGCGCATGTGTGCATGTGCGCATGTGTGCACCTGCGCATGTGTGCACCTGCGCATGTGTGCACCTGTGCATGTGTGCACCTGCGCATGTGCGCACGTGTGCACCTGTGCATGTGTGCATGTGTGTACCTGTGCATGTGTGCACCTGTGCACGTGTGCATGTGTGCATCACTGGTAATGTGTAGACATTGTAAACTGTGTTTCCGGTTTCCCTCCCACAGGTTCTGGTGCTGCTCTGGTGTCATGTAGCAGGGAACCTGAATCAGGTGCCATGGGTACTGATAATGATGACATCTGTGTAATGGCACAGGAAGGTATGCCAGGGTCTGCCATTGGTCAGCCGATTGACAGTACACAGCTGTCGACCCCATCAATGTGCACAGTTATCCTGCCAATACACCCTTGGTCACCAATGTCCCTAGGTGATGGACAGCATACAGTGGGCATTGACCAGGGTAATGTGGTATCTGTGGCACATGCCTCCCCACACAGCAGCCATGGGCATGGCCCAGAGATGGTACCACACAAACAGATGTGCAGGGGTTCTCGTGGGAGCATCCGTGGGCGTACTGCCCCTGTCAGACGTGCCCACAGAGGTCTTACAACCTCAGCTATGTTTCGGGCTGTCATGCAGGCACAGTCACGTATGGAACGGTACACCAGACAGGGTCTGAGGGAGCTGACAGCATGTCGCACAACCATGACTGACAGTATGCGTGACATTGCGGCTGCCATCCGTGATTTCACCGATGTCATAGACAGACGTTGTGGGGACATATTAGACTGGTTCCACAACTACATGTCCATGAGCCAGGGCGATGGTGGGTGGTTGAGGCGTCGACGTGGCCGTATGCCAGCAACAGCAGCAGCTGGCAGTAGTCACGGACGACAACAGGGCAGCGGCCGCCCCCATAGTGCCAGCAGCAGCCCCAGCAATGCTGGGTCTGTGCTGTCATCAGACCGCCCCAGGAGACCACGTGCACGTGGCTCTGGCCAGGCCCGACAGGGATCTGTGTCCAGTCAACGAACACCTGCTTCTGATGACAGTACCCAGTCTGGGTTGGTACCGGATACGGTCCGTAGCACCCCTGCAAGGCACAGGTACCGTGTCCGTGGCCAGAGACACTGATCTGTATGACCTGGCAGGTACAGTCTGTGGCTGTCCACAAACACCAGTATATGGCAGCCATGAGGTGGAACTGTGTGCATCCATACACACATGCGAATTGACAACACCTAGGGCTACCGCATACATGCACACACTGCATCAACATTGCCCCACCTTCTACTGCTGTCCATCACCAACACACATACACATACATGTCAATCAGTGGTATCGGTGGCTGACTCAGGCATACCAAGTTCACACCCTGTGCATATGATGAAACTGTGCCACCTCCTGCAATCTGTAACAACTGTGAAGGTACAGGTTAAGATGTTGCTGATGCACAGGGTGACCACATAGATGTGTAGTAATAGTATCATGTTGTTAACAGTACTGTGTGCTGAATTAATTGTGGGTATATCACAGCATGCCTGATGCAGTAAGGGTGTGATTGTCATGTACTGTTGTCTACACCCATGGTAAGTACCATAGTGTATCATCTGCACATGTTGGCATACTGGTGGTAATGATGTCAACAGAAGGCTACATACATAGGTAGCACAGGGGATAAGGTAATGAATGTAGTAATACGCAATGATGGACATGTAAACTGCAAGTGGCATGTTGCCCATACTGGACTTTGCAATGCGGATGTTTGAGGATGTTGATATGTGTGCAGTACTACACGACTGGTACAGGACACACAGGAGCACCCTAGCACTGCAAGCTCACATCTCATACCATGCTAGACAGCCCCAACACACAAAATTAACTGTCACAGGAGGGAGAGTCCCCATATATGTCAGGGATACTGTGGTGGCAGGCCAGGTAGCATACATCCTACTAAGTATGGAACCACTGAGTGAAGGCTCAGTGTCTGTTATTTGACATGTGTATTACTGCAGGTATGAGCACATGGGTTTCCATCCAGTTATTGTACATCCTGACAGTACATGGTCTGTACACTTGCGTGCGCTGAGACTGGACCCTAGCCATCTGACCCGTGTATTTCCATGTACATGTGCATAGTGCCTGCATATTTGCAGTGTTACCTACTGGAAGTGGTACAGCTTGCTTGTTGTACAATGGACTACATGCAGCCCTGTTTACTGTAGCTTTGTTTGCATGCATGTTTGCTTGCAATTACCCTGGAATACTGATCACACCTGCAATGCATAGTTATAGAGCTTCTGTGGACTCCTAGTGCCATCTGCATAGCTTACTATATGTATGTCCATGTCTCACTTGACAGAATGTCACTGTTTGTCCTGTTCACATGTGCATTGCCTGTGACACAGTGCATATGCCTTACCTGGCATGTGTCCACGTGAGCAGTCATATATGCTACTGCTAACTAATCACAGGCACTACACCTTCACATATTCATCTTCTGTTGAACCACCTGCTTCTCTAGGGACGGCCTGCACCTGTCACCCCTGGGCTTTCAGATATTGGCAAAGGCTCTTGCTACTCCCATAGTGCCTATGTTAGGCAAGTCTCAAATGACAAACCCACCTTCATAGGTATCACAAGGGATAAGAAACTAAGAGTAATGCTACCCAACGCCAGAAGTCTAAACCTCAAGATGCATGCACCCGAAACTCTCCTTGGCATGGAGAACATCGATATATGTGCAGTAACAGATGCCTGGTTCAGGGCTACTGAGAGAACACCAGCACTACCAGGTTTAACCTCATACCATGCTTTTCAGCGCCAAAACTTGGAATGAACCACAAATGGAGGGGGAGTATAGATATTCATCAAAGATACCCACACCTCCAGGTTGGTGGCAAAGCACCAAGCATCAGAAACTATCCATGTGCAACTAACAATGGGTGAAACTGCCTTCCAGGTTATAGCGTGCTACAGACCACCCTCCCAAACCCAAGAATTGCACTCGGCCATCCTGAGAACAGTGGAAATATGAAGGTCTCTCCAAACACCATTATATTGGGCGACGTCAACTACCCAAACATGGACTGGGAGCATGACTCTAGCTGCAACACCCTAGGCCAAAGATTCCTAAAATATACAAGCTCAAATGCTATGGAACAACTTGTTACCACTCCCACAAGAAGGGGAAACATACTGGACCTGATCACCAACATGGGGACTCTATACTCCAGACCAGAAGTGTATCCCTCACTGGTAAGATCGGACCATAAACTAATCTCACTGGATATTCACATCCCGACCCCACCCCCTACCCAGAACACCACAGTGAACAACTTCTCTAAAGCAAATTCACACTCCTCAAAACTGAGGTGGAAACTTTCAAAGCCCCCGGGCCTGTGGAAACTACAGACCAGCCCGCAGATTCCTCTATAAACGCATTCTATGGACGCCTTCAGGAATGCATGGATCATGTGATCCCGAATAACACCAAGACCCAATTCTCCAAAGGCTGGCATCCTGTCTGGTGGACCCCAGCCATAAACAAACTACACAATAGAAGGAGGAAGCTACCAAATGATACAGCAAATTCACAAATAGGGAAGGCATCACTGATCAGTATTAGCAAATAACTACAGGCACTCATAAGATTGTCTAAGGCCAGCTTTGACAGAAATTGCACAGGACAGTAAGGATAATCACAAGGCTTTCTTTAGTTATGTTAGGAACCTGGGTGGTAATTCCCAGATATGCTCAGAGGTAGTCCAAAATGTCAATAGAAACACCAAACCCACAGACATTGCCAACACTCTAGCTGACAGGTTCAGTGCAAACTTCTCACCCCCTCCACACTGAAAGGGCAAATATGTATCCCAGCAGAGAGCTGCCCCCCTGACATCTCAGATGCTCAGGTAAGAGCCGCCCTCTCCAAAACAATACACTCTGCATCAATGGGACGAGACAGTGTCCCGGGCTTTGTCCTACATGACCACCAAGACGTGCTACTACCAAACATAAACCTACTGTTCAATCCCAGCCTTACTACAGGATATGTGTCCAAAGTGTGGGGTACAGCAACAGTGGTCCCTCTACAGAAAGGTGGTGCCTCAACGGATCCTGGACACTATCACCCCATAAGCCACACTAGCTTGGTCTGCAGAGCTATGGAAAGAATCATCATGGACCACATAGATATAGATATTGCGGACCTACAGACACTGGTTCATACCCAGTTTGGCTTTGTTAAGGGCAGATCCTGCCTCTCAAACCTGGTTGATTTCTTTGAAACAGTCACCAAGGCCAGTGACGAGGGGAAGGTGGTTCACACAGCCTACCTGGACCTCGCAAAAGCCTTCAAAACAATACCCCACTCGGGCATTCTACAGAAGCTCACCAGCTTAATTATAAGCCCCTATGTCACTAGATGGATTGCACACTGGCTTAAGGACAGAACCCACATGGTTAGAATTTGTGGAGCCATGCCAGACTCCAAACCAGTTACGAGTTGTGTCCCACAAGGCTCAGTCCTGGGACCTCTCTTGTTTGGTATATATTTATCGGAGGTACAGGCCAACACGGAAGGACTGTGGCTGACCAAATATGCAGATGACTGCAAACTGGCCGCCATAATCGACTCTCCAGCCGACACAAGCATCTTCCAAAGGGGCATCATAGAAAGACAACTTGTGCCAGAACCATGGCCTCCAGCTGAATACAAAAGTGTGTATAGTCATCCCCTTTGGCAAAAACAAAGTGCCCACAAAGAACCACATAGGTGGTACTCCATTATGTACAGAAGAAGTAATTAGGGACCTGGGGACCCAAGTTGATAGCAGTCTCTCATTTGACAACCACGTGGCCAAAGTGGTTAGAAAGACATTGTATATAGCCCACCCCATCATGAAGGGATTCACATCTACATCAGGGGAGGACATTGTGCCTCTTTATTCATCCCTCATCAGGCCCATAATTGAGTACAACCCCCCTGTCGGGATGTACCTACCAGACACCTGCAGCAACTAGAAAGACCCCACAAGTACCTCACCAAGAGGATCAAAGGGCTCAAACAGATGCTATATACTGACCGGTTAAATAATCCCCAGCTCTACTCAGTGGCATACCGCCTGTTCAGAGGCGATCTGTGCCTAATGTATAACACCATGTCGAACCCGGAATTAATGGGCATGCTGCACCTGAGAATATCCAAATCCCATCGATACACGCAGAGACCTGAGCCTCAGCACTGAAATAAATAGGACATGCTGGAGGGACAGATTCATAACCCAGAGGCTCACTTCACTCTGGAATAAAATCCCAGTCCAGGTTAGGAAGAGTCCCTCATTGACTCTCTTCAAGAGGAATCTTGATGAGTGGATGGGACATTGTAGGTTTACCCCGGGTATCACTTCTGTGTCACTGTTAGACAGAGGCACAGTATACTAACCTCGGAAAAGGGCATGGTAAGATATATTTACATTGGATGGCGACAGCCAAAGACATTCTGGCTAGGTTCTTAAATGCCCTAGGGCAGATTGCCTAGTATGGCCCTATGAACCTATGTACCTTGTTCCCCATTAGCCCTATGTGCTGTTAATCACCATGGCAATCACAATACTATGGTAGCATGTTCATAGGTCAGTTGTCGGTCACCTCTATGCTACAGTTGTGGAATATGTGGGTCATGTGACAATGTCACAGCTGCCACATGTACACAGTCAACCCTCGCCCCTACACATGGACGTACAACACATGTATGAGATGGAACCACATAGCCAAACTGGGGACTAAGCACTCTGAACCCAGTACTGGCATAACCTGTCAGGTGGCATGCAATACTACAGTGACTACAATACCAGTCTGATGTAGACCTACACTGACAGCAATACAAGCACGTGAACACACTGGGCCATTCGTGCAGCCTTAGAATAGCATCCTGCCTGAGCGGCACACACCTCTGCAGCTGGCACACAGGCATACGTTATGCCTGAACAAATAACACATAGCACACAAATCCTGTGTGCCAGTCACAGCCTGTACGGCTAGACAACACACCTGCCACAGTTGTGTTAGCTACCTTTATTGTCCGGTACAGTATGGTCATGCTCACCAGGCTGGACAAGGTGAAGGTCACAGTGAAATGCCTGTGGGGCACTATGGTCCACCACATAACACAAGCATACAGGTCGGTCAGAGGCATGGACACATATGACTCAGTCATTGTCCATGCCACATACCTTCTCCTGCTGTACTTGTAGGGTGCTGACATCATTAGTGTTTAGAAAGGGGAATGTGCATCCTGTAGTCTGTTCTCCTAGTTGCCAAAAGGGACATTTCCCTCACACACTAACCCCCTCAGCCAAACACACACACTTGCCATTTGCAGGATTCAAACCCCTATCTAACTATGTTATGACACTCGAGACGGACGCATTAGCAGAGCGCGCTATTCGCATTACTGGGAGGTTTCCCTTCTCTTGCTGTACTTATAGGGTGCTGGCATCATCAGTGTTTAGAAAGGGAAATGTGCATCCTGTAGTCTGTTCTCCCAGTTGCCAAAAGGGACATTTCCCTCACACACACTAACCCCCCTCAGCCAAACACACACACTTGCAGGATTCAAACCCCTATCTGACTATGTTATGACACTCGAGATGGACGCATTAGCAGAGCGCGCTATTCACATTACTGGGAGGTTTCCCTTCTCTTGCTGTACTTATAGGGTGCTGACATCATCAGTGTTTAGAAAGGGGAATGTGCATCCTGTAGTCTGTTCTCCTAATTGCCAAAAGGGACATTTCCCTCATACACACACTAACCCCCCCTCAGCCAAAAACACACACTTGCCATTTGCAGGATTCAAACCCCTACCTAACTATGTTATGACACTTGAGACGGACGCATTAGCAGAGCGCGCTATTCGCATTACTGGGAGGTTTCCCTTCTCCTGCTATACTTATAGAGTGCTGACATCATCAGTGTTTAGAAAGGGGAATGTGCATCCTGTAGTCTGTTCTCCTAGTTGCCAAAAGGGAGATTTCCCTCACACACAATTGCACACACACTAACCCCCCTCAGCCAAACACACACACTTGCCATTTGCAGGATTCAAACCCCTACCTAACTATGTTATGACACTCGAGATGGACGCATTAGCAGAGCACGCTATTCGCATTACTGGGAGGTTTTCCTTCTCTTGCTGTACTTATAGAGTGCTGACATCATCAGTGTTTAGAAAGGGGAATGTGCATCCTGTAGTCTGTTCTCCTAGTTGCCAAAAGGGACATTTCCCTCACACACAATTGCACACACACTACCCCCCCCCCCCAGCCGAACACACACACACTTGTCATTTGCAGGATTCAAACCCCTACCTAACTATGTTATGACACTCGAGATGGACGCATTAGCAGAGCACGCTATTCACATTACTGGGAGGTTTTCCTTCTCTTGCTGTACTTATAGAGTGCTGACATCATCAGTGTTTAGAAAGGGGAATGTGCATCCTGTAGTCTGTTCTCCTAGTTGCCAAAAGGGACATTTCCCTCACACACAATTGCACACACACTACCCCCCCCCTCAGCCGAACACACACACACACACACACACACACACACACACACACACACACACACACACACACACACACATACACACATACACACATACACACACAAACTTGTCATTTGCAGGATTCAACCCCCTACCTAACTATGTTATGACACTTGAGATGGACGCATTAGCAGAGCACGCTATTCACATTACTGGGAGGTTTCCCTTCTCCTGCTATACTTATAGAGTGCTGACATCATCTGTGTTTAGAAAGGGGAATGTGCATCCTGTAGTGTGTTTTCCCAGTTGCCAAAAGGGACATTTCTCTCCCACAGACTTGCACACACACCAACCCCACTCACACACACACACACACACACACACACACACACACACTGAGCTTTTGCAGGATTCAAACCCCTACCTAACTATGTTATGACACTTGAGACGGACGCATTAGCAGAGCGTGCTATTCGCATTACTGGGAGGTTTCCCTTCTCCTGCTATACTTAGAGTGCTGACATAATCTGTGTTTAGAAAGGGGAATGTGCATCCTGTAGTGTGTTTTCCCAGTTGCCAAAAGGGACATTTCTCTCCCACAGACTTGCACACACACACACACACACACACACACACACACACACACACACACACACACACACACACACACACACTGAGCTTTTGCAGGATTCAAACCCCTACCTAACTATCTTATGACACTTGAGACGGACGCATTAGCAGAGCGCGCTAGTCGCATTACTGGGAGGTTTCTTTTCTCCTGCTGTACTTATAGGGTGCTGACATCATCGTTGTTTAGAAAGGAGAATATGCATCCTGTGGGGAGGCAGACGCCAAGCACACTCTGGCTAAGCTGTCATTCCCTAGGGCAAACAGCCAAGTGTTGACCTCTACACCCATATGTTTAATTGTCAAATGCACATTATTTGTTGCTGATAGACTGTTTGCATGTCTTTACTGCCATAGCATTCCCTGGTTGTATGAACAACTTGTGCATCTGTGGAAGATGTTTGCATATGGGAGGGATCCACTATATCACGTATGTCTCTGTAGTCATTTAACTGTGTGCACTGGGCAGACTGCTGTAATGTGGATGGTTCCTGGAATAACACGTAAAAATACCAGATATGTGTGGCCAACTGCTAAACTGAGATTTGGCCTAAGTGTGTGAGCATGCCCAGTTCAGCCTTCCCATGGCATGTTGTCTGACATATGTCTCATTTATCAAAGTGTGTGAGCATGCCCAGTGTGAGCATTCCATATGTTGAACTCTGCAGCCCACGACATTTGTGGATGAGTGTGAACTTCAACAAATATCTCCCGTTTATGGTTGTGTGTTGTGTGTCATGTTGTGTAGTTACTGTACAACTGCTTTGTGTGTGAACACAACAGGATTATACTGTGCCTGCAGGGTTTGCATGGGATACTTTGCATACAGTTGTCAACATCCTTTCACACTGACCTAACACTGTAGTACTGTATAGTGTACTGGTTCAGTACTTTGACTGTGGTGGACAGTATCCTGGGCTTTAGTCCTATCACTGCTTTACATTTCGATAGTGAGCACAGCAGCCTGGTTAGGGGCCAGTTGTGTACATCTGACCATGTTGCATTATGTTCAGATATGAACTACTTAAACCAGGCTTGTCCAACATTGGTAGTGTATTCCACAACATAGGTGTACATTTGCAAACACTAGCGATGTGCCCTAGTCCATTTCTAATGCTAGTCGGAGAGTGTTTGTCCTTCGACACACATTGTAAGTGGAGTTTGCCATGACATATGTCATGGTTAGTATACTGTGCCTCTGTCTACCTGTGACATGACAGTGATACCCAGGATAAAGCTACCATCTCCCATCCACTCATCAAGATTCCTATTGAGGAATATCGATAAGTGACTCTATGGGTAGCCTGTACTGGGAGTTTACTCATGGGTGGGGGTGGCTTCTGTGTTATGGATCATGCAGTACAGCTTGTCCTATGTAAGTCAGTGCTGGGGTTCAGGTCTCTCATGTGCATAGCTCACTGCCATTCAGATTGTACAAGGTGCAGCATGTTTATTGATACCAGCTTGGACATGGCTTTATACATCAGGCACAGCTTGCCTCTGGGTGGGCAGTATGGCAGTGTGTGTAGCTGCAGTTTAATCAGGCAACACATGGCATCTGTGCAAGCTCTTTGATACTCCTGGTGAGGTACTGTTGGGGACTTTACGGTTGATGGAGGTGTCTGCTGAGGTACATCCCACAGGAGCTATTGTAGTCAATTATAACGCTGATAAAGGATGACTGCAGAGCCACAATGACCTCCCCTTATCTAGATCTGACAACCTTCATGATTAGGTGGGTATATGGTATGTTTCTGTAAACACTACAGCACATGTTTGTCCAATGCAGGATATCTATCACCTTGTGTCCCCAGGTCTCTCATTACATGTTAAGTACGTAATGGGTTAACACCTATGTGGTAATTGGTGGACACTTACTGTATATCCACGGGGGTTGACTATACACTTTTCTGCAATTAGCTTGCTGACATGGCTATGGCACCAGTTGTCTGTTTCTATATGGCCCTTTTGTGGGATGCTTGTGTCAGCTGGTGGATCATATATGGTGAGCAGTTTGTAGTCCTCTGCAAACATGTTCAGACACAGTCCTTCCATGTTGGCCTGTACCTATGGGACATATATACCAGGCGAGGAGATCCCAGGACCAAGCCTTGTGGGATGCCAGTTATATCTGGTTTGTAGTCTAACATGGCTGCAGCATGTCTGACCATGTCTGTTCTGTCCTTGGTCTGGTTTGCAACCCCTCTACTGACATAGGGGTTTATATTTAAGCTGGTGAGCTTATCTATAATGAACACGTAGGGTATTGTATAGAAGCCTTTGCAAGGTTCAGCTACGTTGTGTGGACCACATTGCCCTCATCAATGACCTTAATGACTGTTTCAATTGAGTCAAACATGTTTAGGGGCAGGATCTGCACTTAAGAAAGTTACACTGGGTAGGGTCCAGTGTCAGTAGGTCCCCAATATCTTTATGTCTGCGGTACATGCTGATCCTTTCCATAGCTGTGCAGACCGAGCTTCTCAGGATTCTGGGGTGGTAGTTTTCAGTATCCATTCAGGCAACACCTTTGTTGAGAAGGACTACTGTTGTTGTACACTGCTCTTTGGGTACATATCCTGTGGTAAGGCTGACATTGAGCAGTAGTGTGATTTGGCATTCCATTCGTCTTGGAGTCCATGTTGGACTCAGCCCAGGACACCATCTCATACCATTGCTGCTGTGTGTTTTGCTTTGTAGATGCTGGCTGTTACCTCAGCATCTGCAATGTCAGGGGGCCAGCAGTCTGCTGGGATAGATATTTTGCATTCTGGGGTTTTGCACTGCACCTGTCAGGATGTATGTTGGCAATATGTGTGTGTGTTTGGTATGTTGTTTTTGATATTTGTGTGATTCAGAGCATATCTGTGAATTCCTAACACGGTTCCTACCATCAGTTGTGAAATCCTTGGGATTATCCTTAGTGTCCTGTACAATTTGTATCTTCATAGGTTCATACTAGGCTATCCACCCTAGGGCATTTGTTAGCCTAGCCAGTGTGTGTGTGTGGCTTTTGCCACCCCTTGCTATGTGAATATTATGGCCATTTATGATTTGCTTTGCTGTGCCTCTGTCTGGACATGACACAGTGAAGACCCCCAGTGTAACTCTACAATCATCCATCCAATTGGCAAGATTCCTGTTGAAGAGTGTCAGTGAGGGGCTCTGCCTAACATGGAGTGGGATTCTGGTCCAGGGTGTGGAGAGCCTCTGGATTATGTATCTGTCCCTCCAGCACATCCTATTTCATTATTTGTTGAGGTTGACATCTCTCACTCTCACAGCTCCGATGGCTTTGAGTTTTCTGGGGTGGAGCATGTCCATTACTCCTGTGTTGGACATGGCCTTGTACAACAGGCATGCAATGCCTCTGTGTAGGCAGTATGTGACTGCATTCAGCTGGGGTGTCTACAGCCAGGCAGCATATGACATATATTTGAGACCCTTTATCCTCTTGGTGAGGTACCTTTGAGGTCTTTCTAACTGCTGCAGGTGTCAGGTAAGGTACATCCCATATGAGGCATTGTACTAGATTATGGGTGTGATAAGAGAACAGTATAGGGGCACAATGACCTCTGTTGGCGTAGATGTGAATCCTTTCATGATACGGTGTCCAATGTAGACAGTCTTCCTAGCCACATTGGCAATGTGAGTGTTACATAACAGGTTACTGTCCACTTGTGTCCCTAGGTCCCTGATTACTCCTTCCATACATAATGGTTTACCACCTATGTGGTAATTTGTGGTACCTTGTTTGGTATTTGGTGGGACATTCATACTGTCCAGTGTCTTCAGGACGGCTGGGTGGGGTTCCTGTGTGTGAGGGTGTGGTCTGTAGCATGCTACAGACTGTACAGCAGTCTTGCCTACAGTTAGTTGCACATGGGTGGACTCCAATGCCTTGTGCATTGTCAGTTACCTGGATGTATGGGTTGTGCATTGTCAGTTACCTGGACATATGGGTGTCTGTGCTGAATATGGATACTCACCCTCCTTTTATGTTTTGTTCCAGGTTTTGGGGCCATGACACATGATATGTGGTATAACCTGGTAGTGCTGGTGTGCTGTCAGGAGGCTTGCAGCAGGTTTCTGTCACTGCACAGACATCGATGTTCTCCATACTGGGGATGGCCTCGGGAGCATGCATATTGGGGTTTACACATCTAGCATTGGTCAGCATTACCCTTATGTTTCTTTCCACTTATGTTTTCTAGGGTGGTGGGTTAGTCTTTTCAGCCTTGCCTACAAAAGGCTCTATGGAGGTGGCAAAGGCTTTATCCAATATCCAGACGCCCAGGGGTAACAGGTGCAAGCCATCCCAGGAACAGCTGTGTGGCTTGTCAAGCATGACATCCCAAGCAGATAGACATTGGATCCCCTTGGAATGACACCAGTAAGTGTGCCACTTGCTATGACTGATCATTCCGTGTTTGTACTGTGGCATTATTCTTGGTGAGGGTAGGATGCTGCAAACGGTGAGTGTCATACCGGCCTGGACTACATAATCAGAGAGCTCATCTATGTCTCTTTTCAGGTAGTCTAGGGAGGTACATCTCAGGTCATTCACACCAGCATGGACTATGACTGCCTCATATTTCTACTTGCTTTGGGGTGACCTGCATACTTGTGTTATGTGGCGTATTGTGGCAGCCTACAGGCAGCTTACTGTACCCTTTCCCTTGTTCAGTCTGGTGTGCGGGACAGCAGTGTGTCTCGCTATGGAGTCACCTATTACAACTGTATCAGGCATGTTGTTTCTCCTTCTGGCCTGTGACTGTTTGGCACACCAGCTTTGTGTACTATGTGTTGCATGTGCTATGTTTTGGAGGTTGTTTGATTGGGTGTCTGCTTTAGAGGCCTCTGTTGGTGTGCTGTGTTTGTAATTTGTGCCTCTGGGAATGTTTTTCTGTGTTTATGTCCTTGGTTTGCAGTTGTGATAGGTCTACGTGGGACTGTGTTTGTGGTGTGTGTGTGGTTACCTTCTCCTCCTGACTAGTTTTGGGAGTACTGAGTTGAGGGAGCTCAGCCTCCAGTTTGGATAGATGGTTGCATCTCTCACATATATTTGTATTTCTTGGGGAGTTGGGGTTGTCTGTGTACTTGGGGCAGGTGTAACATTGCCTCAGGATTCACAGATTCAACTTGTTGTGGCTGGCCTTAGTGGATTGTATGTGTGGACATATTTTATTGCCATACTACTGATCAGAGATTACTTCCTTTTTTATGTTTGCTCTATCATGTAGTAGCTTCCTCATTCTCTTGCATGGTTTGGTTATGGCTGGTGTCCACCATGCCAGATGCCTGCGTGTATGGCATTGTGTCTTGTTTTAATTTAGGATTGCATAATCCAAGCATTCCTGGCAGTGTTCATGGAATGGCTGTGTTACAGGTTCTGAGGTGTGGCCCATATTTTGCACCTGCACATGACCTTTAATGGATTCCACATCAGTTTGGAGGAGTGCAAATATTGCTTTACACATGTTTTCCACTGTGGTTTTCTGGCCAGGGACTGTGGTCAGGATTTGTATATCCAGTGTGATTACTCTATGGTCTGGTTTTACCAGTGAGCAATGCACTTCTCGTCTTGCCATCCAGTACCCATGTTGCTGATTATCACATCCAGTATGCTTACCCCTCTTGTGGGAGTGGTACGTTGTTCCTGGGCATTTTGGTTTATGGATTCTATGAACTTTTGTCCTACAGTGTTGGAGCTAGTATAATGCTCCCAGTCTATGTCTGGGTATTTTCAGTCATCCAATATAATGTGGTTTGGAGGACTTGATATATTCATGTATTCCAGCATAGGCCAGGTGCAGTTCCTGGTGTTGGGACAGTAGTCTGTAGCAGGCTATAAACTGGGGGGCAGTTTTAGCCACTGTAACTTGACCATGGCTAGCCCATGCTGCTTCTTGTTGTGGTACCAACATGGGGGTGTGGTTATCCTTGACAATTATTGCTAGTCACCCTCCCTTTGTAGCTTGTTCCATGTTTTGAGGCTGTACAGCACAGTATGAGGTGTAACCTGGTAGTGTTAGGGTGCTGTTGTGAGCCTTGACTCAGTTTTCTGTTACAGCACAGATATCAACATTCTCCATACTGGGTGAGTTTAGACTGCATGCATCTTGCTGTTTCGACTTATCCCTTATCTTATTCTTATCCCTTCTGATACCTATGGAGGTAGGTTTGTGTTTTGAGCCTTACCTATTCAGGGCACGCTGTGGGTAACATCTGCCTTTGCCAGTATCCATACGGCCTGCACTGATAGGTGCACGCCAGTCCTAGCAGGTGGAGCATCATGTCATGCTCAGCATGTCATCCCAGGCTGGCACACATTGGATCCCCTTTGACTAACTGCGATACTTCAGTCAATTATTGCACTTGATCATCTCATTGTCATATTGTGGCATGATGCTTGGTGAGGGTAGGATGTTAGTCAGGGTCCTCAGGTGTGCATATAGTACATGGTGTTACGTTACTTAACACATGGCATTCATGCCTCAGGTGGTGCTGCAGGGCTGCCTCTGTCGGATGCACATATTACACTCCCTGTACATGTTTGTGAGCAAGTCATGTCATTTTAGGCATCCCTGTTATTATCTGAGTGAGTCAGAGGGGGTATCATTCCCAGGGTTCCTACTGAGCCAGTGTATGTGCTATGCGTTGCCTCTTTGCCAAGGCCAGGGCATACTGGGCACGCCTCCTTCTGCCTACTGGGGCAGGCTCAGGTTGTTCCTCCTCCGAGTCACGCTCTGCCTGTGATGGCCTTGGCAATGGTGGGGGGCTGTTTGGCCCAGCCCTATGCTGGTCCTGCTGCAGTTGTTTTCACAAGATCATATTATGTAGCATAGCACATACCATGACAATTTGGGTACATGTAGTTGGTGTGTACTGCAAGGCTCCACCAGATGTGTCCAGACACCGGAACCGTGACTTGAGCAGCCCAAACACACGCTCTATTACATTACGTGTTTGTGCGTGTGTCTCATTATGGCGTTCCTGTTCAGGTGTGTGTGCGTTTCTGATGGGTGTCATCAGCCATGGCTCCAGTGCATAACCTGCATCCCCCACTAGGTGTCCGTGTGGGATGTCCCCAATGGCAAATGTCTGGTACAGCTGCGTCAAATGCCAGATGTGGGAATCATGGTAGCTCCCAGGGCAGCCAGCACACACATTCATTATTATGCCCTGGGCATCAAACACGACCTGGCAGTTGATGGAGGGGAAGCCCTTGCGGTTGATGTATGCCCTACCCCGCTCACCGGCTGGTGCTTTGATGCGTATGTGCGTGCAGTCTATTGCACCCGCTACCTCAGGGTATTCCGCTATTTGCTGGAAGAGACGCATATTGCTGGCCAATACCTCACGGGCATTGGGGAAATATACATGATCACTGACATGTGCTGACATGGCATCCAGGAACTGGTGCAGTACCCTGGAGGCTGATGCCTGTGATATCCCCATCATATCACCAGATGGTCTCTGGAAGGTACCTTTTGCTAGTATTCTTAGGCCAACACATACCTTGGTTTCCACTGGGATGGGTTCCCCTCTGTTGGTTCTGTGTGTGAGGCGTGGCCTGCACAGCTCCACTATTTGCTACAGGAGGTCTCTGTCCACTCTATAGTGCTCTACTATCTCCAGCTCATGTAACCCATGGTAGGTGACCCTGAGCCTGTACACTCTTCTCCGTCTCCTCACTGTGGGTTGTCTGGCACCATCTGCATTGTCACCACCCTCAGCAAGTCGCCTATGTCTCATTATGACAGCTATGGCAGCCCCTAACATTTCTGCTCTGAGTTCAGCTTTTTCAGTTTTCACTTCTAATAGCTTACTCCTGTCTTGCAGTGTCTCTTGAGAGAAACATCTTGCACTGCTGTTTGCAGATTTTTAAGTGTTGGGCTGAGCTACTATTCTGCCTGTGTAATTGCCTGCTTCTGATTGTTTTCACCTGCTAGCTCCAGCAGTATTCCCTGCTAGCTTCCTACTAATTATGTTGCTTCCTTTTTCCTTTCTGTTTACTCAGGGGGGAGCAGCGTGTATACCAGCAGAAACACGCTCACAGTGGCTTACATGCGTGCACACATGCTTACACGGCGCAGAATCGTCTTATTTGGGTTAAAACGCGCGCACACCAGCTCAAGCAGTGTTACAGCTCTGCCAACAGGCTTCTACATGCTAAGTCTGCCCTACACGCGCGCACACCCGCGCAGTGTTAAACATCTCCCAACACGCTCCCACATGCTCAGTCTGTCTTACACGCGCGCACGCTGTCTTACCCGCGCTTCATGGCGTGCACACGTGCGCATGCACACCTAGCAAGAAACTTTGGTGTAGGCAACAGTGTACACCTTCCATTTCTTGACTTTCTCATGCTTATCTAGCGGCACACCTCTTTCCATGATATCTATCTGACATCTGTCATGTAACTCTGACCTCCAATGAACTGCATTTCTTTCTACCATTCCCCCCTGTGATGTCACCTATCTCCTACTCTGTTCCTCCCCCTTCTGTAACTCTTACACTACTCAGAATGTGCTCATTTCCTATGTGACAGTGGAATTCAGTATCCTAACGCTCATTTGCATCAGATTGCCTACTAATGCTTAGTTACATCTCTTAGACTCAGCTTCCCCCCTTAGAAACCACTACACGGTGGCCATGTTGTTTTTGGTCTGCTGTTCCCTGCATTGAAATTCCATGTATTGCATAAAACCCACATTTGTGGGTTTATAACCTTCGTTTTTATGTTTTATACAGTGCAGCCCATTTGAGCGGGGCTGCGCTGGGTTTAAACATCAGCGATCGCCGAAAAAAAATATATATATTTTTCATATATTTGCATCAGGTTACCTTGCCAATGGCCACATATTTGGCCATTGGCATGCTGCCTGACACATATGCACCCTTTATTTGGAGCTAACATGGCTCCATTGCAGTTTGCAGAAGCGTACTCAGTTGTCAACTGAGTACATTTCTGCAACTAAAACTCTTACGGGCTGTTCTGGGCTTCCTGGATCGCTAATCATCCTCATTTGCATGCTATTCGGCTGCAAGTGAGGTGATTAACATCCGCCCACTCCGTGTAAGAGACGTTTTAGCTTGTCTCTTACACGGACTTTGGGCTGTTCCTGGATCGCGAAGGCTGCATGGAGTCTTACACTATTCTTAGACTCTGTGCAAGCCTTCGTGAATCCGGCCCTAAGTCTTTAAGGGGTGGGTAATATGTACAAAATTATAAGAAGGAATACATGTAAGGGTCTGGGGTTGCTGGAGGAAGCAGACAGAGAACAAAACAATGACAGTAAAAGAAGAAAATGTATTTATTTTATTTTACATTTGTTGACCGGGTTATCTAACTGGATATATGTCCATTTTCAGTAGAGGCCCGGGGAAAAAAGCTCCAAGCATAGGCAGTAAAAAAATATACAATATACATATTCAATAGTTTGTACACAAGATAAACATGTACAGAGTCCTTTGGAGGGTTTAAGCTAATATAGAGAACAAAATCATTCTATGCAGCCAACTTTAGCACAAGTAATGGTAAAGAAACCCATTTACAATCATGTGCATAGCTAATTATGGACTAAAATGCTTAGTTATTAGTTGGGGACATGCAAACGCATTCCTAGTCCAAATTAAATTGGCTAGAAATAGATAAGCTATTAAAGTGGTGGGGGCAGTCATGGTTGTTTCCTTAGACTGGACTGATGGAGTTGCTTTTACAAACATTTAATTGAGAAGATGCAAGCCTTGCTAACAAGTAATTTAACTGGGACTGCAAGCTCAGCTACCAATTAACAATAAAGGCATACAGCAGAGTTAACTTGTATTTGCTACTTTACATGCCTTTTACAAGCTTAAAAGTACAAGTTTTCTTGAAGGGAAGAGGAGCTTCCGCAAACTGAGGAGGCTCTGACCCCAATGTAGCTCAATAAGGGAACCTAGTACTTCCTCTCTGACAAGAATCTGTGGGATGCAGTCACATCCCTTTGAAATAATTAGCCTTGCTCCCCCCCCCTTCACGACACAAGCAACCATCTGATTGGTCAGGGTGGACATTATAAGGAGCAGCACCTTGTCAACCTCTCCAGTGAGGTTGCTATAGAGGGAGCAGCTGAAGAAACTGTATGGTCTTCGGACTCATCAAGATACACAGCAGAGATGTCCAGGTCTGACTGGACTGCCAAAGTATTAAATTTTATCTTTTTAAGCTTCTTTTTTGGCTGATGCAGGATGTCTGGGTGGGAAATTTCTGTATAAATTTTAATGTGCACCAAGGCTTTGAGTCTCTTATTGCCAGATAAATCTTCAGGAAAGAAAAATGGCTCCTGAGAGTCTCAGGGATGAAGAACTGGCAAAAAGAGCAAGTTATATAATCATGCTTGGCTCCTAAACAAAAAATATATTTAGTATGGTTGTCGATGTAAACTACTTGCCTTTCACAATCTCATTTTCCTTTCTTGGATGATGTGAAAAATGGTTAATTTTAGTCAAAAAATTATGAAAAAGGGGTAAGATTACCCAAATGGGATACTTAACTGCTCAATGCAAATGGCTGGCTATGATCACACACCTGACATACTGACAGAGAAATGTAGGTTAAATGTTTGGATGGTAAGACAATTCTGAGGTATGTCATTCCTGCACATTCCATATTTACCACTTAGCAATGGCTTGCCCTGGTCATAGATCAGACACATGATGCTACAGGAAGATTCCCAGGCTTTGGTATCATGGAATACCTATCCATGGCGGAACATCCCACTTGTTAGTATTACTTAAAAGTGATCACAGAAAGAAGATTGAGTAGGATTTTTTGTTATGATGGAAGAGGTGCCCCTCCACCTTTATTTTCCACTACCTTGGGTATGTCAGCATTATTTGGACACCCATACTTTAAGAAAGATAGAAATGATAATCTTACTTTCAGAATTATAACACTTCCATAGTCAACATGACTTGTCAGCTCTTACCTAGTATGGATAAAGAAGACATAAGCAAATCATAACAATAAAAGGAAAACATTGTATAAGAGACAAATGTGTACCATTACTGAAGCTGACACCACTCATGGTGCTTCAGCTTACTGTTTTCAATACCAAGATAATATATATCTGAAAGTGTCCAAACACAAAAAGTGAAATAACATCTGAAAGTGTACAGTGAAGGCATGGTTAAGGTATTTATGCACAGTCATCTGGAATGCCTGAAAGAAATATTTGTGGAACATCTAGGATAAAAAAAATTATAAAGTCAAGGTAAACGTCTCACTCTGCATATTATTTTTATAATGTTTCTGTTACAGAGACATTTCAGAAGAATAGAGCAAGGTTACCTTTTGTACTGCCAGCCTATGACTTTCACGCTTTTTCTCCTCTTCTTTTCTTGCCAGAGCTGATGCAGTGCGTCTTTCTTCCTCCTACAGAATTAATTGCACTTATTAATTAAAATGTTTGTTCAAAATAAGATTATACAACAAAGAATATAGACCATTGTCAAAGTTATACAAAAACAAAAAAGTACAAAAGCCTCAGTTTGGTGCTTTTGTTTAAAAACACCTCCTCAGAAATCCTCCCTCTTTTTCAAGATAAGACAATGTTACATTTTTCCTTCAAAGATATGTAACTAAAACATGGCACTGCTACAACTCTTCAGTTAAAAGTCATTATGCATGTCCACAATTTCTGTGCCTCCATGCATGCAACAAAAAGGATCCCGCCTGCATCTTACTAACCAAAAGACATGCATGTTGGAGCAGTATCAAAGATCTCAGGACATAATATGCACTGTTATTAACTGCAGCGACGTTAGAATTAAACAGAAAGCTTCTGTGGGAACAGTAAGAAAACCATACAGTTAAAGGACACAGTATAAACACAACAGTCCAGTGCCAGCATCAATGGCGTAAAGGTTTTGTACCTGATGATATCAGTGACGCTGTTTATTTATTTATATATATATTAACCAGAAAGATCTGACTGGGTATGACCAATTTCCAGAAGTGGCCAGAGGAGGAAAGCTCAAAGAAATACTGCAGTACAAAGAAATACAATGCAGTCTAGCATGCGGCCTTGAAACTGGAAAAACAATTGGTAGGTAGGAGTGTGATAAGTAGGTTTCAGCCAGTTCTACTACATGAAAGGAGCAGATGAATGACAGGAATAATCCTGCAGCATCTAGTGCAGACTTTTTTCCTTCTTTTTTTGTTTCTGAACCCCATACCAGACCATCACCCCTCCCCAGTTGCTTAGCTGCCCATTTATTTCCTCAGGCCAAGAGATTTGAGGCAGCAATCCTGTGCCAGGAGTGGTACAATCATCTGCACTAGGACTGTGGTCTTTTCTATTTCAATCATATGTTACTCCCTCTGCAGTAGTCATTCCAATGGGGCTGTTACCTGCTTCATCAAGTGATTAAAGCACACAGATGATTCTCTTCCTGAGGAAGTGTCTCCTCATGCTTTCAAATTCCACTGAGCAACCTGTATAGAGTATGCATCAATAGGCATATGCTTCAGCACCTCATCCTAACAAAGCCACTGCCTCTATTCCTCTCCTATCCAAGTCAGCTAAACTAGTGCAGGGACTACTAATAAATCTCAAGTCATCTGGGTCATAATCATGTCTCTATTCCGAATGCCATGCAGTCAATATTTAGTATACAGTGGTGACCTGAAATAATTTCTGAGAAGTAGGGGTATAGCTGCTCACTACAAGAGCAATGTAATAGGTGCATTTTGTAAACCACACAAGTATATGTATACTTCTATAGGTTTCACATAAAATCATAAGCCTCTTTCCCCCAGAGTAAATCCCTTGCTGTGGACAATGCATAATAGCCCACAACTGCGTTTAAAAAAAAAACTCCACTCTAGAGCTAAAAAATCTTTTTTTTTTTCACTCTGTTTCCTGACCTATTTTAACACCTGAAAATCACTCCAAATGCTTTATTTGTAATTTTAGCCTGTTTTCCACAACATGGCTATCAATGGGGCTTGATGTATCAATGTGATCTTGTTCTCCCTCACCCTTTTCTCTTTCCCATAATGCTTTGTATGGCTCATGCCAGACATAAGGAAGTAACTTTGAATTCCCATGCCATTGACATAAAATGGGATTTGTGAGGGTCACTGTCATTTTCTTTACCTTCTGTAAAAGGGCTGCTTCTTTTCTGTCTCTAATCACTCTTATTTATGTCTGTCTCAGACCTTGTTTTACACTATACTTAGAAGTTATCCAGCTACAGCCAGAAAAGTAACTAAATTGCAGACCTTTGTTCAGTGTTTTCTTTAGTAGTTCAAGAAGAATTGAGAGTCCCTCCCCCCACACTAAAGCCTATGCACGGAAAGGCATAACCCCTCAACACATACATGAGGCCACAGTCATCCTCAGAAAAAAGAAAAGGCTAGCCCGAGACATAGAGCAGCACAAATGAAAGGCAGCCTACCAAGTAAAAGCTTACTCTCAGAAAGGCAGACCCCCTCACCAACAGCAAACTAACTCTAAGCCTGGTAACAATGCTCACAGGACGCCACAAAGGAATACAAGTATGAGGGAGACACTGACTTACAGCCGTCCATGGGATAAAGAGCAGCCTAATTTCCCAAGGCTCACAGCCACTGAAACAAGCAGCAGCACAGCAGATAACCACAGGGTAAGCAACTACAACCTACGGTCGGCAAGCAATGTACCAGTTCCCAATGCAGATAGGATCACAGAATTCCAGTCAAACCATTTTTTATCCCAGAACCCACTGAACGGCCAGACAAACTTGAGGACACCCAGAGGAAGAGGCCAAAGGAAAGGGAGAGGCAGGGGAAGATTGCAAGGACGGAGATGCTAACTTCACCAGACACCACCTCTGATCCCTCCCCCACCCAGGACATTTTCTACCTCTCACAACTTAAGCTGGATGAACAAAGCAAAACAGCACTGTAAAAAGGACTAAACTTTATTCTGACCTAAAGGGCCTCTGTCACAAACGTAGAGCTGGACCTGAAACTAATTTGCAGAACATTGAACTTTAAACAACGTATTAAAAGCAATATGTTTTTTAATGAGCAAGGGTTCTCAGACGGCCAAGGGTACGACATTCAGTACTTAGGGACCACCAGCCTAAGCTACCAGCCACCTACAGGCTCAACTCGCCCACAAAGGAGTATCACTTTCCCAGACCAGACACTACCTACTTCCCTGTACAATAGTGACAAGGAAGGGTCTGACAGTGATACCAACAGCCCACCGAGGAGAAAAAGCACATTTAAACCTCCTCTCAATCAAACCCTCAGTATCTTCTCCAAGGTTTGTGAGAATGAAATCACACCCTCCCTGGAAAAGAAACCACACACCTAGTGGTTTAACCACTCAACCCTTGAGAGAAAAGCATTACAACAGCTCAAAAATGAGCCAAGCATTACTAACATGAAAGCTGACAAGGGAGCTGGTATCGTTCTAATTGACACCAGCACTTACATCAACCAGATGGAGGCCACACTTTCCAACACAGCATACTACAAAGCTGTGTCCCCAGAGATGGTCGACCTAAGCTTTTTAAACATAGACAAAGCATTGGTTGACCTCTATCGGAAAGAATTTATCTTCGATTGGGAGTTAGATTTCATGACAGTACCATCTCGCCAAATCGGAAAAATGTTTGGGAACCCAAAAATGCACAAAAAACCCAAACAACCCATCTTTGAGATGCATAGTGGTGTCTAAAAAAGACCAAAATGGAATATATCTCGGCACTTCTGGATTACTACTTAAACCCAATAGTTCAGAAGTCTCAGTACTACCTTAGAGACTCCTGGGGATTCCTAAATGCTATCCACAAGCTACCCCCAATTGCAAACCACTACACCCTTGTCACTCTAGACGTAGTGGCACTGTACCCCAGTATCCACCACTAACAGGGGCTAGACAGTGTGGGAAAATACCTAGCCAACTGCACCCAAACCCCACCACACCAAGTCCAAACATGGATTTCACTACTAGAAATAGTACTGGAAAATATTTTTTTCTCTTTCAATGGCCAGATCTACCAACAACGCCAAGGGGGGACTATGAGAGCTAAAATAGCACCAGCTTATACCAACTTAGTCCTAAGCTGGTGGGAGATGGACATCCTCGCCAACCTTGCAGGGTTTGACTCCACCTATATAAATCCTACATAGATGATATATTTTTCCTCTGGAAAGGACCCTGAGGAACTTGACTCCTTTCTAGACAGAATCAACCACATCATAGACTTCTTGGACTTCACCCTCTCAGGCAAAGGGAATGAAGTCCAATTTCTGTATGTCACGCTGTCCCTAGACCCAGTCTCCAAGAATTTTTCTTCCAACATACATAGGAAACAGGCATTCTGCAACAGCTACCTCAACTACACCAGCCAACACCTCTTCTTCATGAAGAAGAACATAGCAAAGGGACAATTTGTGTAGTTAAGCTGCATGGTCAGTGAAGAGGAAACATTCATACAAAAATGTCACTTCCTAGCCAAGCTCTTCATTGACAAGCACTACCCTGTGGAACTGATCAACAGTACCCAGAGGGAGATCTCAGATAACAGACTCCTCAGATACCTTCCAATATTAGGATATGGGTTCCACAACACGAAGAGAAACAGTCTCCAAAAATGGCACCAGATTCCCCCTGCCAAACTCTCTGGACTCAGTATATATCTCGGCACTTCTGGATTACTACTTAAACCCAATAGTTCAGAAGCCCCAGTACTACCTTAGAGACTCCTGGGAATTCCTAAATGCTATCCACAAGCTACCTCCAATTGCAAACCACTGCACCCTTGTCATGACATAGTGGCACTGTACTCCAGTATCCCCCACCAACAGGGGCTAGACAGTGTGGGAAAATACCTAGCCAACTGCACCCAAACCCCACCACACCAAGTCCAAACTTAAATTTCACTACTAGAAATAGTATTGGAAAATATTTTTTTTCTCTTTCAATGGCCAGATCTACCAACAACTCCAAGGGGTGACTACGGGAGCTAAAATGGCACCAGCTTACGCCAACTTAGTCCTAAGCTTGTGGGAGATAGACATCCTTGCCAACCTTGCGGGGTTTGAGTCGACCAGTCTATATAAATGCTACATAGACGATATCTTTTTCCTCTGGAAAGGACCCTGAGGAACGTGACCCCTTTCTAAACAGAATCAACCACATCACAGACTTCTTGGACTTCACCCTCTCAGGCAAAAGGAATGAAGTCAAATTTCTGTATGTCACGCTGTCCCTAGACCCGGTCTCCAAAAATTTTTCTTCCAACATACACAGGAAACAGACGTTCCACAACAACTACCTTAACTACACCAGCCAACACCTCTTCTTCATGAAGAAGAACATAGCAAAGGGGCAATTTGTGTGGTTAAGCCGCATGGTCAGTGAAGAGGAAACATTCATACAAAAATGCCACTTCCTAGCCAAGCTCTTCATTGACGAGCACTACCCTGTGGAACTGATCAATAGTATCCGGTGGTAGATCTCAGATAACAGACTCCTCAGATACCCTCCAGTATTAGGATATAGGTTCCACAACACTAAGAGAAACACAGCCTCCAAATACAGCACCAGATTCCCCCTGCCAAGCTCCCTGGACTCAGAATCCATCAGAACTATACTGACAAACAACTGGGAGATCATTAAAAGCAACTACAAACTGCAAAAAGCACTGGGACCTTCCCCGACCTTCAGCTACAAGAGTTCACTATCTCTTAAGGCTATGTTTGACACAACCCCCAACCACCACCACTAATGCTCAGAGGCCTCCAGCCATGTACAGCTGCGGCAAATGCATCTGCTGCCAGTACATAGCCAAAGGGGAACACTTCACCCTAAAATCCCCTAGGCACAATTTCACCTTCCAGCAAGCATTCAACTGCAACACTGCATACATAGTGTAGCTAGCAGTCTGCGAGCAATATGAAGCCCACTATGTAGGCAAAACAGTAAGAAAACCAAATCAAGGAACACTACCAAGCCATTAGAAACCAAGATACTAAAAACACTCTAGCAAAACACAAATATACCACCAGCCCAGCTTGCACTAAATTCCTCTTCATAATCCTGGACAAAGTCACTATCCCCTACAGTGATACCAACCCCAGCTGGAAGTCAGAGAACTTAGATGGCAGGAGAAACTCCATGCTGACATGTCCCCAAGCTTAAACGGGAACCTAAATGTAAAAAGCTTACTAAAATGGATCAGATAAGGTGGAGCTAACCCCTTCCCCTCAATAGCCAGAGAAAAGTCTTAAATGCATGAACCTGTAAGCTAAGAATTGTATTTCTGAAGAAGTTTGACCATGTAACACTACCTAATGAACGAAAGCAATCAAATACCTTATGATGTTTTTATTTTCTTGAATAAAGCTTTGTAAAATTTGGGTTGTAGTTCCATATTTCCTCCAGATCACAAGTTTTTACTCTCATATTTATTTATTTATTTTATTTTATTGTATTTCCAGTTTGATGACTGGGAAAGTCTACTCGGACAAGCAGAACGCATTTTCAGTGGAGGCCCGGGGAAAAAAGCTCCAAAAGCAGTTAACAGAATATAACATAAGTATGGAATATACAGTACATAAAAGCATAAATATGCAATTTAAAATATAAATACAAAATCGAGGAGTATACGTTTAAAGAACATAAATGTTAAAATAAAGTCAAAAGTAATACAGATAATATAACAAAGTACAAGTCATAAAATGTTTATACAAGTTTAGTGTTTGTTCTAACAATAATGTTAGTAAAGGGAGGTTTGAAAGAGACAACCGTGTAATTTACGTGGGAAGGGAGCAGGAACAGTCCCAGTTTGAGGTAAGATAAGAATGGAGGAGAAATTTGAAATTAGAGTGGTTGTGAGTACAGCGGAGGGGGGGGTGGATTCCATAGTTTAGCTAAGGAGTGTGATAGAAGTAAGTGGCCGGGAGGGCGAAGGGGTTTATAGATTTTAAGAAGGTTTTGATTTTCAGATCTAAGACAATGACAGTGGAGGTAAGGGATTAAGATAGAAGAAAGAGAGGGGTAGATGGAGGGTTGGAATACGGTTTGTGAGCAGTGGTGCAATGTATGAATTTCGGGTAATTAGGAAGCTCAATCCAGTGGAGGGAATGGCAATGATGGGTGGAGTACTTAGATCTTGTAGAAAATTTGCAGACTGTTGTAGCAGGCTTCCAGTTTGTTTTTTAGGCTAAGTTAGAGATGAGTAAGTAGAGGGGGACCATACATAAGAGAGGGGAGCAGGTAACAGACCCAGTTTTTGGTGGGGTTTTTTTGATACTATTTTGGATGTGGATATCAAATTTTAAATGTTCATCAATGGTGACTCTGAGTAGTTTGGTGTGAGGTACAATATTGATTAGAGTGTTACTGTGGCTTTTTATTTTAAAGGAGCTTTTGTCTATGGTGAAATTTCTCGAAGGAGAGAATATGATTTTTGTTTTGTTAGCATTAAGAGCAAGATGGTTGTTTGGCATCCAAGTTTCAGTACTGGAAAAGGCTGTTTGGATTTTCTGAAGGGGTGCGGTGGGAGAGTTTGCTGTACAGATGATTGTGGGATAATCCTCATACTGGATCACTGTAGCATTATCTATGTTTTGTGAAAGTTATTAATGAAAATATTGAAAAATAAGGGGCAGAGAATTGAGCCTTGGGGGAAGCAGGAGGGATTGTTGATAAAGGATGAAGTGGAATTTTTCCATTTAACAGCTTGTTGTCTATTGGAGAGACAGTTTATAAACCAGGCAATGGAGGAAGGACAGAAATTGAGGGAGAAAAGTTGAGATAAGAGTAGAGGATGTGAGACAGTGTCAAAGGCTTTAGAGAGATCTAAGTAAAGGGTGGATACAATTTTCCCAGAGTTGCAAGCATGATTAATGGTGTCAAAGAAGGACAGAAGAGTAGTGGTAGTGCTTTGGCCAGGCCTGAAACCATGTTGTGTTGGGGTAAGAAGATGACTGTGTGTTAGGTATGGCAAGAGTTGGTGATGTATGCATTTTTCGAGGATTTTACAATGAGGTGAGAGAATAGCTATAGGACAAAAGTTAGGAGTGTTTGTGTTATTGCTGCCTTTGTGGAAAGGGGTGACAAAAAGAGGGAACATAGGCTTCTTGGATGGACCTGTTATGGAAATGGGGAGGGCAATGCTGTCTGCAGCTATCTTAAGGAAGGATGGAGGCAGATTATAAGGAGTGCAGGAGCAAGGCTTTAGTTTAAGGAGGAGTTCTTTATGCTGCTTAGACTAAAGGGTGGAGTGTTAGAGGAAAAAGCAGTGGATGGGGCACTATGAGAGAGAGAGAACATGGGAAAGTTTGTGGTTAGTTTGGCTATGCAGTCAACAAAAAAGGTGCTGAAATTAGATGCAATTGGAAGGGAGGAAATGCAATTCCAGAACGTTTTGGGGTTAGAATTATGTTCTGATTGGAGTTTGGAGTAATAAGTCTTATGGTCTTTAGTTATTAGTTTCTTCACTGAGTTGCGGAGTTGTTTGAATTCAGTTAGAGAGTTTGTTAACCTAGTTTTTTGGTATTGCTTCCAGCATTTGTCTCTGAGATGCATTAGTTTTCTGGTTTCTTTAGATAGCCAGGGAATGGTTTGGGCTTTTATTCTTTTTGTTCTAAGAGGGGCTAGGTTGTTTAGTAAGTCTAGGAAGGTTTTGATGAAGAAATTAGTTTCAGTCTTTAAGAGAGCCCAATTCATTTTTTCAGACAGCCAGAAAATGTCTGTGGATTGAAGTTGGTGAGATTATGAGTTTGAATGTACTGATGTTGTATTTGGACAGAGGAGGCACACCAGAGGGCATAGGCTGGTAGGTGGTTACTAAGGGGATAAGGTATAATTCCACTGTGTGAGACTAAGTTGGGATAAGATGCTAAGATCCAGTCTAGTGTAGTGCCAGAGGAGCCGCCTTTAGTGGATCTGGTAGGGTAGTTTATTGGCTGGGAAAAGTTAAGGAAATTAATTGCTTGGCTCAGAGATTGTGAGGAGATGGTGGCCAGTTGATGTCTGCATCGCCAAGGATGAATGTTTCCTTTTTGATGTTGGAAAAGAACCATGAGAGAATGTCTTCATGGATGGGGATGTTATCACCGTGGGGAATGTAGATGTCAGCTATACAAAAAGATTTATGTTTGCTTGATTTTTAGGAGGGCTATGGATAGTTCTTCAGGAGAGAATTTAGGAATGGTGTTAGTGTATGGAATGACTGTTAAAGAACAGGAGTAAATTATGCCTACCCCTCCCTCCTTTCTTATTAGGTCTGTCATTCCATATGATTTGGTAGTCAAGGGGAAGAATTTTAGTATCTTTGATATGAGGTTTGAGCTAGGTTTCTGAGACAGTTACTATGTCGAGATGGTTATGTGACAGGCGTGTAAGTTGGGTATTTCATTACAAACACTTTGGGTATGGATTGTAGCTAGGTGGATGGTTTTGGGGAGGATGATTGTGGTGATGTAGAAGAGCAGATGGTGGAGACAGTGGGACCCGGATTCGGATGGATGTCACCAGAAATAGAGAGACTAGATGTAAAAGATTGGTGATCAGGTTTATTGGGGAGGGTAAGTTAGGAGTGTAGTTGAGGAAAGGTCTACTACTGCCAGTGAAGTGAAGTGGGTTAGCAGAGAGAAGTACTGGAGGGAGCTTAAATTTATAGAAGAGAGTTGTATTTAGAGGGTATAGCTCATGAGATATGGAGGAGAAGGAGTGAGGGGGGATTGTTTTAGAAGAAGTTATATGCAGTGCTACAGACTGAGGAGCCGGTGAGGATAGTAAGGTACAGAAGGGGCAAATGAGGGATATGAGGAAGGCTGAAGTGAGAAAACAGGTGGGGAGATGGAGCATGGTGCACAGTGATAGATGTGTAGAAGTAAATGTGAGATGGGGTGGTAGAGATTAGTGGGTTGAGGTAGGAGTGTAGGCAGTGGGAATAATGAGAGAGAGAGCTGGGGAGAATAGCTGGAGAGCAGGAAGTAAGTGGGTGGGGGAGGGATATTTGTTAGTGATTACTGGAGGTGGGGAGTATAGTGTGTCTGAGTAAGAGAGATTAGGAAATTTGAGAGGATTAGAATGTTGGGGGGTGGGTTGATTGGATGGAAATGGGTGTGGGAGGAGTTAGGGTAGTATAAAGGTAGGATCACTGGGGGTGGGATGGAATTAGGGGCAGGGAAGGGAGGGGACTGAACCCACAGGGTGAACTGAGCAGGCAAAAAACAGTCAAAACCAGAAAGGCTATCAGTGAAGACCTCAGAGGGAGTGAGTAGTAATATAAACTGTACCTGTAAAGGGAAGGAGAGATGAGAAAGCAAAGTTTATTATGGTTGGGAGTGTGTCTTCACATTGACTTGCTTATTAGTAGCCAGTTTATGCACAGATTAGAGTAGGGAGATACATTAGCAATGAAGGGGAATCTACAGAGATGCAAATAAACAGATGGGGCTCAAGTGATACAAAATTAAGGCAAACAGTACTGAAAGGGCTGCTCGAGGTTAGTTTTAATCACAGAGAATAGGAAGGATCTGAATTAAGTATATACTGTCTAGTGGACAGTTAGGATTACTGCAAAGTGAGAGGGGGTGACACAAGGCTCAAACAGTCAGTATTATTAGCACACTGAGAATTACTAAGTTACACTGCTAATATTAAAACTGCACTATTATAGCACATACATTTAGAATGCCTGGGTGGACTGACCCTGCTCTTCAGGATCAAAAGGTATATCCTTGTTTTAGTTTTGCAGTACTGATTTCTTCTTCAACTGTATGGGTGGATAGGTGGTTGCGGACTACAGAGTTGCCCGAATGTGCTGTGAAGAGAGAGGGAATGAGAAGGTGAAGCTAGTAGAATGAGAGAAAGATAGGTTAAAGGAAGTAATGAGGAGACAGGAGAGTGTTAAAAGATACAGGTCTGAGGATGGAGCAGAGAGAGCAGGAGAGAAACAATAGATAGCAGGAGAACAGATGCTACTGCAACAGTTTGAGAGTAGTTCAACTAGTAACACATCACAGTGTTATAACTTTGTTTGGAAACCAGTTAATAAATCATGCACAATACATTTAGCAGCAAATTATCCTGTTCATACAAGAAAAAGTAAAATGAACACTTAAGAACAGCACAGTTGAATCAGTTGCAGAAACACAACTGCAGTGCAGTGCTACTGTTTTTAACACCAACACCAAGTTAATTAGATTTAAATTACATTTATTACAGCAGTTTTAGTACAGCATAGTTGCATAGAGACAACATAGCTGCAGTGTAATGTCAGTAAAATACAGTTGCTGAATGGTAAAATCAAGCCAGTGAAATAAACAAATAAGCAGAGCAGTAGTCAAGAATCAGAAAAATGAATACCAGATGTATGGATCCAAATAATTAGCTAAAAACAACACTAAGAATTTCCTGAGGTCTAATGGCTTACCAGCGAGCAGAATTCAACTGCTGAAAAGCACTTGTGTCCTAAGGGGAGACTAGTAATTTAAAAGATGGCTTCATAAACAGCAGGGACCTAATACAGACTTAGTATTGGGGGAGGGGGCAGCAAAAACGGTGTAAACCTGGTGCAATGCAAACAAACCAGTCAAAACCAGAAAGGCAAGCAGTGGAGACCTCAGATGGGATCACAGAGAATAGGAAGGATCTGAATTAAGTGTATACTGTCTAGTGGACAGTTAGGATTACTGTACACGTTGGGGGGGTGGGCAGAGGTCACTACTGCAGAGGTGTTAAAACTGTCACTGCACTGAGAGACCCTTGCAGAATCAATTCCTCAGACTACAAAGGAAAACCCTGAACAAAGACCTGCAATTTGGTTACTTTTCTGGCTGTAGTTGGACAACTTCTAAGTATAGTGTAAACTGTAAAACAAGGTCTGAGCCAAATATAAATGAGGGTGATTAGAGACGGAAAAGAAGCAGTCATTTTACAGAAGGTAAAGAAAATAACAGTGACTCACACAAATCCCATTATATGCCAATGGCATGGAAACTCAGTTACTTCCTTATGTCTGGCATGAGTCATACAAAGCATTATGGGAAAGAGAAAGGGTTGAGGGAGAACAAGATCATGTTGCTACATCAAGCGCCATTGGTAGCCATGTTGTAGAAAAGCTAAAATTATAAATAAAGCACTTAGAGTGATTTTGAGGTGTTAAAACAGGTCAGGAAACAAAGATAGACTGAAAAAAAGTTTTTTTTTAGTTCTAGGGTGGAGATTTCCTTTAAGAAAGGTAGATAACTTTTCTGCCTGCAACAACTGACATGATACTGGGGATGGGTGTCTCATATCTAGTGGCTAGTAGGGCCAGATGACAGACTCTCAAACAGTAGCGATGATGACAAAAACAGCAGAGATATTTTAAGCAAAAAATATAATTCCACTATGAAATTCATTTAGCACAAAGTAAGCTTGTGGATAACAATTTCTTTCATACCTTTAACCTATCAAAATGATGCTGTAGTGGTTAGCACCATCTATCTATTTATAAATACAAAGAGATTTACATACATAAAATATAGCATAGCTGCCTTACAAGTTGCAGGTATTAATTTGTGCCATTCCTCCTGGCTCTGTACAGCACAGGGATGGATCCTTGGACTGTGAACTAGGTAGATGAAGGATTAATTAGTGGATGCAGTACTGAAGAAGCTATGCAGGTAGGAGTGAAGGGGTGTGGCCTGTTTGCATCTTCTGGAGGAGGATTTCGCACACTAGGCAGCACTATTTCTCTGGCGGAAATTGGGGAATCCACCACTCATACTTCAGAGAGCTGCAGGGCTGTTTGGAAAGAGCATGCTTTACAAAGGTTAAAGAATGTCCTCCACAGTTAACTCACAGTACATCCCCTTCCCAGTGCTTTGCCAGATGCATGTGAGTACTAGAGGTCAAAGTGAAAAGATCTTGAATCATCCTTGATGACAGTCTGAATAATATCCTCTCCTGCTTGACCCTCACTCCAATGACGGGGAATTAAATGGACCGACTGACTGGAAAGCAGCTGATATCAGACAGTGGGAGGTAAAAAAAAAATCAATCTGCGTCATTTCATTATAAAGTAACATTTGTAACATTTGTTTACATTTATTTACCATAATACTCAGACTGGGTAGAAAAAAAGTTGCATCTTTCCATCACCAAAAACTAGGAGGAATATGTGTCACAATACACAACTTAGTAGTAGTATACTTAAAGTCATAATACTGAATGCAAAATCCTGAAATGTAAACATTTTGCAAATGTTACAATGTTGAACTCAAAATACCTATTAATACTGCACATGTATTACATACATAAATAGACATACACTGCACCAGTACACACCCACTGAACAAACAATATCATGACACTCTTAGTCAAACTCGGAAACAAATGCTAACATGGGTCCTGCAGGGGGAAAGTCCAACTCTGTACACATGTAGGGGAGAAGGTGTTTTGATTTCAACATTGCACATTCAGTGTTATGACCTTCAGTGTACTGATTTTCAGTAAGTAGACATGGGTCCATCACAGGCACTTGCACTTCTCAGTACCTGGAACTTCTTCAGGGAATTGCTTATCATCATGTGCACATTATGTTACTATTCTCCCAGCTCTCCAGTTCTTTGCTTATGTACTGTGTTTTGTACCCTCTCAGATACAACTGTTAGGTAATGAGCTAGAAGGAAAGGTTAAACATGCCAGTACAGATACAAGGTAAGACATCAACAGAGCTGAAGATTTGTTTTGTTTGTTTTTCATGTATTCATTTATATCTATATATGTATATATATATATATATATATATATATATATATATATATATATATATATATATATATATATATGGTTCCCATTCAGAAGCCTGAAACATCATAAGCCTGAAAATCAAAATCCTGAAACCAAAAGCCTGAAAATTCAGAATCCTGAAAACTCAAAATCCTGAAAGCCCAAAATCCTGAAAGCCCAAAATCCTGAAACCACAAATAATGCTAATATTCCAATACAAAGACACTAATATCTACCAACTGACCGTAACCCTAACCCTAAGGTCCGTCACTATCGCACACTCACCTGACCTGCCTAACCTAACTCACTTATACCGCCCTAACCCTAATTTCTGTCACTATTGCATACATGCCTAACCTGCCCTAACCCTAACTCACTTAAACCGCCCCTAACCCTAACATAAAACCAACCGCACACTTACCTGACCCCAACGCATGACCTAACACCACAGGGCTAACAATAGCAAAGCCACAATGACATCAGTATGTCTATTTTGTGTTTTCAGGATTTTGAGTTTCAGGATTTTGGGCTTTCAGGATTTTGAGTTTTCAGGATTCTGAATTTTCAGGCTTTTGGTTTCAGGATTTAGATTTTCAGGCTTATGATGTTTCAGGCTTCTGAATGGGAACTATATATATATATATATATATATATATATATATATATATATATATATTTTTTATATATATCTCCTTTAACTGGGTTAGTCCCATTAGGTAAGTAGCCTTTTTCCATGGGAGACCCAAGATGGTGTGCGCGTGTGTGTGTGTGTGTGTGTGTGTGTGTGTGTGTGTCTGTGTATGTGTGTGTGTGTGTGTGTGTGTGTGTGTGTGTGTGTGTGTATATATATATATATATATATATATATATATACACATATACATATAGATATATAGCTATAAATATATATAGATATAGATTCACTTTATATCCTTGAAATACTGAACTATCGAAATTCATATTTCGAAGCTATAAAGCCGAAATTTTAAAACCACAAAAACTGAGAACCACGAAATTCGCACACCGGAGATTTTGAATTTCGTGCTTCTACTCCACACACACACACACACACACACACACACACACACACACACACACACACACACACACACACACACACACACACACAAAATCCTCCCCACACACAAACATAAGCTCTATACTACATAAAAGCAAGGGGGGCAGGTCCCCTGCACCCATGAGGGGGCTGCACCCCCCCACTTAAATATTCTCACTCCGAGGTCGCAGTACGTACAAACACACACAAAACACCACCACGCAAGCTACATTCACCTCGCGCACACACATCACAGCAACAACACACATTGACACACACCACAGCCCCTACCCAAAAACCCTTAAAACACACACACACACACACACACACACACACACACAAACACTTACCTGAATCCATAACCACAGCGAAACCTCAGAAGGGCGAAAGTCAAAACCTCTGGTATTCGAGGTTTTGAATTCCGCACTTCTCAGGATTCCACTTTATGGGCTCGAAATACTAAATTTCGATAATTCAGTATTTCGAGCTTCTAAAGTGAATCTGTAGATATAGATAGATAGACAGATATATAGATAGATAGAGTGACAGATATATAGATATAGGCATATATAGAAATATACACACACACCAAACCTCTCAACCTGGAAGCATCAAAAATCTGGACAAGGCCCATGAAAAATAGGTACAAATCTGTACGCTGATTAACATCTAATTTGTATAGATAATTATGTAGCCCCACCCACTCCAATGGAACTGTGGGATACCAACTTTCAAACGCAAACTGAAAAACAGACCACCAAAATATGGCACTGCACCAGAGTTCCCCTGCAGCCATTCCAATGTCCCATTACCTGGCGATGTCTCCCCATTTACCATAAACACTAATGTGTGCATACTGCTTTACTTCTACAATGATTATTTGGATTTTATTTTTACATTTTGCAGCACAACAATGTACAAAACACTAATAGACATCTGCTAAACAAAGCAATACTGTCTCACAATGAACATTTTCTTGGCATTAAAACTTCTCTGCCCTTAAAACTCACATTCATTGAAATAGCATTGAAACCCACACACCACATCCAAAAAAATGCATCTGGCCAGTGGTGGATAAAGATTATCTTTGGGCTGTTTTCAAATCATTGGCCCCTTGCACATGAAAAACACATGTGTTCTTTGATGCATCTTCCTGACTGAATTATATTATATTCCTTATATAATACAGCATACTTAGAGCGAGTTTTAAATTTATTGAACATTTTTCCAGTAAGCAATGACTTAAACTGCATGAACCAATAATGACAAAACTGCCCAGTTCAGAACATTTCCATCTTAAAGCCTACTCACCATATAGACATTGTGTGTTCTTTAATTCAGCTTCCTGATGGTGTTTAAATGACTATAATTATTATTATTTACATTTTCAGCAGAATTTGAATCAATAGGTTTGAAACAACTGCAGCTGAATTCAAATAACTGGGCAAAAAAGAAACCCAATATGACAATAACCCATCTCAAACAATAAATCACTTTGCTCATTTTTGTGTCATACTGAGGTGTCAGTGGCATAGTGTTCCTGAGTAAAAAAAAAAAAAAAAAAAAAAAACATGCACAGCTAAATGTCCATTCATCTGCACACACTTCATGATTGCATTGTTTGGAGATTATAAATGTGAAATGAGCTCACTGTTACTGTAAAACTGAAACAGTGTACTAAAGTCTGCATAAGGCAGTATAACCCGATTTCTTATGTCAAAGCGATTTGACAATGCATCTAAGAATAAAAGGTGAAAATGAGGTGTACATAATTGAGCAACTGTTCTGTGATCCACTGTAGCTGTGTTTAGTTTAGCAGTTAAAGGAAAACTAAGGCTATGGGCCGTTAAGCTGCTTCCTGTGGTCCAGGGTTTGATTCTCTCAGCCTCCATTTGCCTAACCAGACAATGTCCGAGTGGATCAGTGGTCCACCCCAATTAATAAATGAAGAATCAAAATGATATCCAAAAACAAGGATGTGACATACAAGACATCAGTACATAAATGCAATTAGAAAGGCACATCAGAAAATTAGCCCATGTCATGATAATCTGAAAATGAGGCAAGAAATGCATGTGCTAATAGAGCCCATGTAACAACACTTGTAAAACAATGGGTTATGCTTTTAGATTACGTGCTACCACTTTAAAAAAAAAACACAGCTGAAATACATGCTCATTTCTACAATACAGAAAACCAGCACATTATGAGTATATATTATGTAGTTCAGCATGATACTGCAGAAATATACATTTAACAATCACACTGAATTAGAGAAGTAAACAAGTGTTAGTACAGATCTAACCTAAAGTAAGACCTGTACACCATACACTTACCTTAATGCTGAGCCTGTAGTAGCAAAACATTCATTATATTTAAAATTCCACAGGTGCGAATGAGGAAAAAAGAAGCAATAGCGGAAGCTATGTGCATTGATGCAGGGACGCACAGACGCAAAGGCCAAAGGGTGTTTGTTTTCTTAAAGACGAATGAACACCATTAAACAAGAAATATAATTTGTGTTTGATGCCTTTGTCATTCGGAACACTCAGTCACTCACACACTATTAATCTTGTCTTGTTATCTTAGAAATAAACAATAGAACAGAGAACACTGCACTGAAATGCTGCTGGCAAATCTAGGTAGGCAGGAAGGGAAAAACATTATGATCTCCTCGTTACTGCTGCTTCTAGCTCAAAAAAGCCAAGGCAAGAATGAGTGAGCAGAAGAACGGGTGCTGTATTGTGGTTGTTGTGGGTTGTAAATGAGAGTAGAGTGCTCATTTTTTTTTGTTTAGCATGACTTGTTCAATGCCATTTTGTGGCAGTTTTATTTGCTTTGCTGAGTTGCGTTAAGTGTCGGAGAACGGTACACATACACATACCAGACAGTTCGTTCTGTTCACATACCTGAAGGAGCAGTTCCTTCTCTCCATGAAGCCCAGGCCAGTCGATAATTCACAGCAGCTGTTTCCTTAGCTTTGAGTCTGCAGTAGTACCCAGAAGTTCCTGCTCAATCATTTCTTTAGCTCTGCAACACTATCCTTAAGTTCCTGCTCGAGCTCGCCTCGCAGACCATTCAAACAGAAGGAGGCAGCCAGCCGGAAATGCAGCTGCATGTGAGCCCTTGAGCTCAATTCCGACAGGCTGACGGAGCTGACGTCATTGCGCACGTGATTACGTCAGCAAAAAAGCGGAAAAAATAAATAAAAAAAAAAAGATGAGAAAAAGTCGGAAATGAAGGGGTGCCACTCGGGAATCGTGGCACCCCATTATTTGACCCCAAAACTCAGTAAAAACTGATTCAGTACAGTTGGGAGGTATGACACACACAATCACACTACTAGGGGAAATTTCTCACGCGTATTTGGGAACTTCCTCTACTCTTTCGATAACTACCATGGGGTCTTTTATATCCAACTGAGCTACCATCAACTCAAGCATATGGGACATCAATTTAACACCTCAACCAAAGGACAATACACTCAGGAGTGCAGCACCCCCTTTATGCTGCACTGCAGTGTCAGCAATCAAGCTACCTGGTGTGGGAATAGAACCCACAGCCTTATACACCAAAGGCAAGTCTGCTATGTGTTGTGTCACTGACACTGAAGGTGCTGACCGCCACTGTAAGGGACACAAACTGGCAGAGTGCCATCAGTCCAAACAGGGGAGCTAGAAGGGTAGGAAAGTGTTACTGAGAAGGGATCTATGTCTTACAGACCTACCTGTTATGGCAAAATATACATTTCTTATCTGAAAAGAAGAGGTCCATCCTCTGTAACCTACAGGATAGAGTCCACAGCTAATCATTTGGGTGGCCTGGCTAGGTAAATATTCCCCTGATAATATAAGCCCCTAAAGTACTCTGGAAATTATGCCATCTTGTAGTGGTTAGCAAAGGTACTGAGATTTGTTCAAGTGGTAGCTCAGCAAGTGGCATCCACCAAAGCATATCTTAGGAATGCAGCTGATTATGTCACCTGCCCTGGCAGAATACACTTTAACTACAACCAAAATATCTTAGCCTGATAAAATGTAGTAGATCCTCATGCAGTCTGAGACTGATATAGACACTGTGATGTTGCACACCTTTATATCCTTCTTATGTAGGGCAAAGGAAACAAAAACCTGATCTGACTTCCTAATGTAAAACCAAAGAATCCTGTTCACACCCATTTAATGCAAGATGTACTCCAGGTCTTCTGATAATATGGAAAAAACACTGGGATGCTAATAGCCTGTTTAAGTTGGACGTATTGGATACTCTGACCATGAATGACAGGTTTATGCATAAGGTCATGCCATCCTTGTAAAAAAATTAAACACAGTGGTTTGACTGCCATAGGCTGCAGCTCAAAAATCCTTCTAGTATATGCAAATGCAATTACAAAAGTGCATCTGTGTAAGTTCGACTTAACTCTAACAGTAGTTGTTCGAACCCCTCACTGCCTTAGTGGCATTTTAGTTTATCTGCCAAGGTAGCGCAGTACTGGCCAGCTTTCAAAAGCTCAGACTCTCCTGCCTCTCTCTTTCTGTGATGCGTGATTGCCTGAGCACATCCTGAGAGAGAAGCCTTTGGCTGTCACAGGAAGCGAGTTTTCAGGCTTTTTGTTTCCATGAAGGAGAGGAAATTACCTGAAGCCAGAATCATCTAGCAAAAGTAAATTAGCATCCAATCATAATATGACAGAAAAAAAATAAATCCAATAACCACAAAATCAAATAGCTATGCACAATCTGGGGGATGGCAAGTGAGTACTGCCACTGAGGCAGTGAGGAATTTGAACATTTACTGTTACAGGTAAGTAAGACTTATTGTACTATGTTCATCATTCCCACATCCTCACTGGCATATTAGGTAGACTCCCAAAACTTACCCTACCTGGGAAGTGGAAGGATAAGGATCCAGGAGGCCCTGGAGAATAGTCCTAGCAAAGCCCATTCTGGACCTTGAAAAGGAATCTAGGTTGCATTGCTTTGTGAAAGTATGAATAGAGAACCAGGTTGCTGCCTCTAAAATGCTTCTATAGTCCAACCCTTTCCAATATGCCATCAAAGAGGATAAGATTCTAGCTGTATGAACCTTAACCTTGCCTGGAAGAAATTTACTATGTAGGGAGTAACATAAGACAATAGCAGAAGACAGCCATCATGCAACAGTTTACCTTTCTTAGCCCTGGTAAAAGAGACAAAGAGCTATTCAGCATTGATAAAGGTCTTTGTTCTGTCAATGTAGCACCTGAAATACTTGTGCACACCCAAGAGCTCTGTATAGAGCTACCACTTGTAGAATTATTTCTCCCTTGTTTCTGGATCAGGATAGAACACTAGGAGATCAATAGCTTAATTTAAGGTAAATTCAGAAATATCTTTTGGCATGATCGATGGTTTAGTGCATAACACAACCCTGTCCTTGTGAGAAATCAGCTATTGTTGGCCCACCATGAGAACTTGCAGCTCCATTTTCAAGAACAAACTTGAGATCCCATGGAGGAGAAATTTACTTTTGAGGGGTCTCACATGCAACAGTCCTCTCATAAATGGTTTAACTATAATAAGAGATGAAAGAGGAGATCCATGGTCAGACAAGCTGAAATGGCTACAAGGTGCACTTTGATAGAAGCATATAACAAGCCATCTCTAAGCAGTAAATATTTCAAAACCAGATGCGTCAAAACCCTTTCAGGACCTCTGTTATTGGCTAGGCACCATCCAGAAAACCTCTTCTACCGTTAAATGTATGATTTTATAGTTGCAGGTTTTCTTGCCTCTTTAAATAACTGCTGCACATCCCCATGGAACAATTGCCTAAAAGGTATCAAAAACAGAACCATCCAGGCTTTCAGTTGCAAGTGCTCTAAGATGGGATGTACCATTAACCCCTTATGCTGTGTGATCCAGTCTATGAGGAAGCTTGTGGTAATTGCCCTTGGCCAGTTTCATTAAAAGGGAGAACCAACTTTGCCTGGGGCAAAAGAGGGTTACCACAATGATCTTTGGTGATTCTTTCTGAATTTTTAGAAGTACTTCAGGAATCATGGGAAAGGGTATAAATGCACACAGGAACATTCCCGACCATGGAAATGATACAGAGTCGGTCTTTCAAGTATGGTTGCAAGGATGTTGAACTAAATTTTTTCAGTTGTCCATTTTGAAAGGCAGTGAACATATCTACTTGAGGTGTTCTGCACATCTGGATCAAGTCCTGAAAGACCTCTACACAGAGCTGCCACTTGTGAAGATCTGCACAGGATCTGCTTAGTCCATCTGCCACTGCATTTTAGTCTAACAGAATGCATGAACCCTAGAGAGTCAGAGAAAGCTGCAAAGCCAGTTCATAGGCCATCACTGTCAAATAGCAAAGAGGGTATGATCTTGTACCCACCTTGCTTATATACCACATCTTGAAAGTGTTGTCTGTGACCATTAGAAGAGGACCCAGAGCCCATAAGTGGTGAACTTCTAAGGTATGAATTTCTGCAGAAACCCCTGAATTTCTGCAGAAACCCCAGCATAAAAAAAAATGACAAAAACATTTTTAAACTGATGCAGAGGAGAATAAGATCGAAGGATAGTAAGATACATATCATTAATTTTGAGAGTAAGAACCAGTTAAGATTGTATCAGCTTTGTTAAAAGTTAGTAAATTCCTTTTATTTTTAAATAGGGTGTAAACACCTACACTCTTCAGCAGGATTATCTTTGCATGCAGCAGACATGCACTTAAAAATATTCACTTATGGAAAGTAACTTACATACAGTAAAAAAAAAAAAAAAAACTGTGCATTCTCAATCTGAAGGCTCACTATATTATCTGAATTTTGCAATCCAGATTCTTGTTTGATTTATTACACTACTTTAACATTCTCATCTCAAGTAAAGAAAAATTACTGTGATGCTAGATCTGGAGAGCACATCCATTCTTATCAACCATCAGCAGTAAGGCTCGCTAGACTTAACTTGGCTTCTGAAGCTCTGACAGGTTATGAATCTCTACCCCACCCCTTTACTTATAAAGCTCTGCATACAAGCTTCCTCTCCAGACCTCAGTTAGGCTACACTAAAGTGGAACCCAATGAACTAGAGAAATGTATGAAACTTACCAGGCCCTATCTACTCTGAGAAAGGGCGTGGAGGATGGGTATTTCATGAAGATGGACTTGCTAATTCAACTCTAACATTACAGCAATGCATGACTTTCATATGTGAGATAAGGTCAGTCCTTGTCAATCATCAGGGCACAGTCAGAAGCTTGTCCTCCTAGGTGGTCCTCTTCATGACAGCATAGCCATTGTGAACCCCAGAAGAGCATATAGATCTAGAGATCACATCCAACTTGTAGGGTTTTGCAGAAGTATTCAGTGAAAGCCACATGCATACATATCATCTATGCATTCCTGAATAAAAAAGTCTGGAGAGGTAGCTATTAACCTAGTTGAGTGAACTGTTAATATAGAAGCTGAAAGGTTTACTGTATTTTTGGTAACAAAACTTTACACAATTTGCCAACCTTCTCAAAGATGTTTCAGAAATATTGCAATCCAATTTCTTTTTGGAAAAATCAGTGAACATCTGTGGTTCTTTTCTAATGCATTTAATTTTACTCAGGTAAAATCTGAATTGATTGTGAATGTCCATGTAAAACAGCAAATATTCTCCACTGATACTGTATATTTGGGAAGATATCAGAAGGCTTTATGAACTAAGAATAATTTCATTTGTTACCTTAGTCATAAATTATGGATTAGTTCACAAGAAAACTCCAGCATTATAGAAGACAGAGGTAAGGATGACTGATACCCAGGACCTACAATTCAAAAATCCTGTTTGCAGAAATAATGGCTAGCAGAACAAAGACTTCCAAGACATACTTCAAAATCTGCTTAAACACCTGGTTCAAAAAGAAGGATAATTTGTTTTTAATGTACATTTAATATAAAGTATAAGGCCCAATGTAAGCTGTCATGAACAGGACTACCCAGGAGGATAAGCTTCATAGCCTGTGAAGGATGACTACAGTTTAAAGAAAAAGGATACCTCTGATGATATTCTTACAACACTTCAGGAACAGCAGAGATGCAGTATCTCTGAAAAATCAAAATAAGCTGCTAGCTACACCTTAATGGAGGAAGACATTAAGCCAGTATCAAAACTCTTTGACAGGTAGACCATAATTGCTGGCACTGGAGCAGTAAATAGGTCTAAACAGTCTGCAATAGCCCACAGACAGAACTGTGTACATTTGCTTTGCTATGCTTTTTTTTCATGGCATTCACACTCTAGGCAGAAGGAAAGGGTCTGGATCACTATAGTGAGGTAAAATGAGTAACTGGTTATCTCTGGAAATGGAGTAACCATGTTGTTAATGGAAGGGAGTGCAGGACCAAGTGATGTCTGCTGGACAGATGAGACAGTATAGATCTGAACAGCCACAAACACAGAAGATTCTACAGAAAATTAGGGTACAACAGAGGGAACCAAACTTCTTAAGACCCAATAAGTGGTTATGAGAATGACCTTTGACTGCTTCAGTCGGGTTTTCTGAATAAACTCAATGATCTAGGGAAAATGAAGAAGTGTAAAGAAGTCCCGAGGGCTATTGCTGCATGAATGTGTTACTGGTAAACCCAAAGGAAGCCCTGTCCCTGGAGAGCTTGTCAACTTTGTAATGAGTGATAAAGGTATGAGGTCTTGACCAAGTGGCTGCTGCACAAATGTTGTCTATAGGAAGTCTAGCAGAAAAAGCAGAAGATGTGGACACTCCTCTGGTAGAATGAGCCTTAATTTTGTGTTGTAAGGGCATTTTAGCAGCTGAATAAACAAATGTGATACAATCAGATAACCATTTAGACAGTGTTGTTTTTGCCACTGGCATACCTTTTCTGGAATCTGAAAGGGAAACGAAAAGCTGTTCTGATTTTCTGAACTCTTTTTGTTCTATCCAAGTAAAATCTGAGTTGCCTAGGAACATCAAGCTTGTACAGCATATACTCTAAGTTGTTTGTGGGTTTGGGAAAGAACACTGGCAAATCTATAATCTGGTTCAGATTAGCTTCAGTACAAGCTTTGGGCAAGAATGAAGGATTTCTTCGTAGGGGAGACTCTGTCAGCATGGAAAATCAAATAAGGAGGCTTTATGGACAAGGCCTGAAGCTCTGACACTCTACGGGCAGAAGTGATGGCTACTAAAAAGATAGTCTTCCATGACAAATATTTCAAATCACAGGAGGAAGCTGGTTCAAAAGGTGGTAGAATAATGCATGAAAGCATAAAATTTAGATTCCAAGGGGTATAAGGGAATTTTACAGGTGGTGTGAGATGAAACGTCCCTTTGAGAAAGGCTTTGGATAGTTTGTGTGACATTATGTTCAATCCTTCAAAGCCAAATTGAAAATTAGAGATAGCAAGTTAAGCCTGAACTGTTGCTGCTGCAGCACCTTTATTAAAAAGCATAGTCAAGAACCCTGATATGAAGGCAATAGGGGCCTGGTAGGGATCAATGTTATTTTGAGAGGCCCATATAGAAAATCTTTTCCATTTGCTAAGATATAGCTTCCTAGTAGAGGATTTATGAGAAGATACCAGAATATGCTGCGTTTCATTAGAGAGGTTATGGAACCTGGCTATGTTGGGAATTGGAGCAGCCAAGCTGTCAATTTCAAGGACTGATGAGAGGGATGAAGACCCCCCGATGAATAAGTCCGAAGATCTGGAACTGGGTCCAGAATCCAAGGGTCTTCCAATAGATGAAGTCGACGGAAGGGCAACCAAATCCGATGAGGCCAATGAGGGGCTATTAGAATGATGGTCCTTCCCAGGGCTTTGCATTCTGTAATACTTTGGGTATTAAGGGAATTGGTGGGAATGCATAGAGGAGACCCGGAGGCCAATCGTGTACGACAGCATCCCTTAGGGCTTCTCCCGGAGGGGGAATCAGGGCAAAATAGCTTCTGCATTTCATGTTCATGTGGTTGGCAAAAAGGTCGCAGCAAGGCTGGTCCCACCTGCAGAAAATTCTCTCCGCTATTTCTTTCTTGAGGGACCACTCGTGAGGCAATAAGATTGCTCTGCTCAGTTTGTCTGCTATCACATTGGATTTCCCTAGGATGTGCATTGCTAACAGAAAGCACTGGGTGGATGTAGCCCACTGCCATACTCTTAGGGCCTTGCTACAAAGGGAGTAGGACCTGGTTCCTCCTTGTTTGTTCAAGTACCAGACCACTGACATGTTGTCCGTCTGAATCGCAATTGTTCCCAGAGGAAGAGAATCCTGGAAGTACTGCAATGCTAAAAGTACCACTCTCATCTCCAGGACATTGATATGCAGATGTGTCTCCTGTTCAGTCCATGTGCCTTGGGCTGTTCTTCCTTGAAAATGCTCCCTCCACCCTATCAGGAAAGCGTCTGTGGTCACTGTGGCCGCTGGTGGGGGTTGAACAAAAGGATGACCTGTCGTTACATGAAGAAAGGTCAACCACCACTGAAGATCCTTTTTGCATGTGTTTGTGATCATTATGAAATGAGACATTGGGAGCTCTTGGTAAGACCATTGAGTGAATAACAGCCATTGCAGAATCTGCATGTCATGCGACCCAATGGTATCGCTAATATCGCAGCTGCCATAATGTCTAACAATTTTAGTACTACTGATGCTGGAGCCTTGTCTTTGGATATGATATTGCAAACCTGCTGATGGAGTAGTAAGACTCTTTCTGCTGGAGGTCTCAAAGTGGTGGTGGTGGTGGTGTCCAAGTCTGCTCCGATAAAAACGATATGTTGTGATGGTGACAAGGCAGATTTTTCTGAATTTATTGTAAATACCCAGATGACTGCAGAGAGAAAGAGTGGTGTCCATGGCTTGTATAAGCTGATGCCTGGTGGTGGCGGTGAGAAGCCAATCGTCTAGGTACAGAAACACCTGGAATCCTAAACGTCTCAGGTGAGCCGTGACCACTGCCACACATTTGGTGAACACTCTAGGGGCTGTAGTGAGACCAAAGGGCAGGGCTCGAAACTGGTAATGACTGGCTCTCAGCCAGAAGCGCAGATGATCCCTGGATGGTTTGGCCATTTTTATATGGTAGTACGCATCCTGGAGATGTATCGAGCACATCCAATTGTTCTTCCCTAAGAAGGGAAGTATCGACTGAAGCGTAACCATACAGAACTTATCTTTGCTGAGGTCCAAAATAGGTCTTCAGTCACCTGTCTTTTTTGGAACTAAAAAGAATCTTGAGTAAGTTCCGAATCCTATCTGGTCTGCTGGGACTGGTTGGATGACTCTTTCTTAGCAAATTTTGAACCTCTACTGTTGCCTGTCCCCTGTAACTGGGTGGAACATCTGGGATTTTTGTCGTCAATGGAGGGGCTGTGGAGAAAGGAATGAAATATCCTCTGGAAACTATACTTTGTACCCAGTTGTCATTTATTTTGAGCCAGGCATCTGTATACAAAGATAAGTGACCCCCGACTGCCTCCAGAGTAGGACAGTCGGCCTCCTTTCATGAGTGCTGGTAGGGCTTCCCAAAAAACTGTTCTCTGTCGCCCTGGTTTTGCGGACCCCCTCTGCCACGAGGGAGGCATCTTCCATTATTGCCCCCCCCTCTGTCCCTGGAGGGGGGTTCACCACATGTGTCCTGAAAGGCTCCTTGGGCTTTTCAGAACCACATCTTTCCTCCCCTTTGACCTTTGGGGTAGGGTCTGGTAGGGGTGGAAAAATGGACTCCGACAGCAGACAGAGTCTTTCCTTCCTGTTCACATCTGGTCAAAGTTTCCTTAACTTTGGGCCCGAAAAGGGATGAGCCATTAAACGGGGTGTTGACAAAAGGATAACTTAAAGGGTTCCGCGAAGGACCTTAAGCGCATCCAAGAGTGTCTCCTAAGAGCAATTCCTGTACCCACTGCCCTACTCGTTCCATCAGCTGCATATGAAATGAGGCACATGGATGAGTTCACTATGGAACTGAGGGTAGCAAGCTGGGAGGCAACATTGTCTGAAGGACCTGTAGCTACTGTACCCTGAAGAGCATCTCCAAGCTCCTTTAGGAGATCTCTTTGCAGTCTTGCAAAATGAGTGAGATAGTTCAGTGAACATAGGGCAAAAGTTGCTGAACTGTACGTGCACTTCTCGTATCTATCCATGATCCTAGAATCTGTGTTAGGAGGATGGATAGAGGAAGAAGTTTCCAAAATCTCATTTTTGGTGGCTGCTGCCACCACCATGGCATCAACTGGCACTCCTTTGTTAAGAAAGGACTTTTCCTGGGGGGGGGCAGAAATACATTGATTAGGCCTCCTGGGGACAGGCTCCATGGTGTCCGGAGACCCCACGCCCTTCGTGAGACCAGCTCCATGAGCTCATCAGAGGGTGGACACACCCAAGAGGTGGAGGGTTGAGACCCGAAAGCCTTTAGGAGAACCAACTTGTCTTCAGTAGGGTTGGTGGACTGCCAGTCACCCCTCTGCCTAAGGATGTCTGATATCTCAGCAAATGAGATATCCTCAGAGGGGGACCATGGGGACCCTTCTGATTTATCCAAGTTGGTATCAGATGTGAGACACTCCTGCGGGTGGTCTAAGTGCTTCCTCTTACAGATTCTCTTTCTGGGAACCTCATCGGTGGGAACTTCTGGTGAGGTCTTGGAAGAGCAGGGGCCACCAAGTGGGGCTTCCTGAGGCCCCTACTCTACATAGGTCTCTACGCTTAGAAAGGATCTGTGAAGCAGACACAGGCGCTTTTGGGGAGGAGGTAGCTGGACCTGAAGTCATAGATGTCCTAGGAGACATAACTCTCCTCATGGCTCTGAAAGCACCCCTGCTCCGATGAGAAGGGACCGACAGATCTGAGGCAACCCCCCCCCCAGCACCAGGACAGTAGGCTCCAAGCCAAAGCCCTGAGAGGCAAAGTTGGAACTGACAAGTCAGTCCAACTATCCTCCCCGGACGCGAACGAAGAGTGTTGGCTCCTAGACTCCTCGATCAGCGCCAAGGACGTCCGAGTAAACGGGACTGATTACACTGGAACAGGCATCGGCTCCAAAGGCTCAACGATCATCAAGTCTGACTCCTCCGGCTCCGAAAGTCTGGTATGCTCAGAGGAGGAAAAGAAGTAGATGGCAACACAGTCTTTGGTTCTGAAACTGCTTGGGTCGGAGCCAATAAAAATTTTGCAAATGCCGGTCCTGTAACAACTTCTGCACCACACGAGCCACATCTAAATTGGAAAGGCTTATTGAGGACAGAGATGAACGGAGGCACTGATTGCAGGAGTGGCGATTTAGGTACCTGGGATACCGGATCCAGGACTGGGGACTGGCTCCGAAAAGACAAGACACTCATCTCTGAGGGCTGTGAAGCCAACATCAATGTTTTTTTTTTAATTTTTTTTAGTTCCAAAGAAGGAGAAGCCTTGGAAGACTTTGAAGATTTACTAGACCTGTCCTGGTCATTCAAAGCTTCCTGAAATGACAGTTTGACTAGTCCTCTATCAATTAGCTTTCTCTTTCTCTCCTGAAGAACCCTGGAAGAGAAACAATGACAAATGGAGCAACTCTCCTGAAGGTGCAAGGCTCCCAAACAATATACACAGTTGACATGGCTATCTGTAATGGACATTTTCTGTCCACATTTTGGACATTTTTTGACACCTGACTTAGGATGTTTATCCCTATCCTGGTCAGCCATAATGAACAACATAGTATCAAGAGAAAAACTACTATTAATATAATAAAGACATACTGAAAAACTATTTAAATAAGCCCTGACAAAAACTATGGGCTAAATATGCTGTGACAAAGTGTCACTCTAAACACATACACACACTTTAACTAGTTATCTAAGCACTTCTAAATACCTAAATATATCAAAAAACTATGACAAATATGTCACTTATCAAAGGCACACAAAGTACTATTTAACTACACTAAATATAAAGGCCTTTAGAAAAAAACGAAGGCCAAAGCTATCTAAATATGAAAAGGCACACCAAGGAATACACACTATAAAGATTTCAAGGCTATAGAAGCTAAAAGCTAACTCTAAGTAGTAGAAATAAAGTTATTTAGAAAAATTTTGATAATAAATTTTTACTGGCCTGAGCTATGCTGAGGAACCTCCAATCTACTGCAGCGGCAAACTAGATCTGAGGTAACTAAGTGCATCATGGGATAGGTACTTGGCCTCGAGCTGTCTGAAGACCTCAAGTGTTGTAGTAGGCTGACTCGGAGTGGAGGATCGGCTCTGAACCCATCTGTAAGAATGAACGGCGAGATAGAACAACTTCACATTAATGGTTCCCAGCTTTCAGTCATCTGTGAACTTGGTCAGCCAGAGTTCCTTTGTGTTGGCCTAGACTTCTGAGAAGTAGATGCCGAACAGGAGAGGACCCAGGACCGATCCCTGTGGGTTTCCACTCGTGACTGGTCAGCAGTCCTACTTGAAATTCACTACTTTCACACTGTTTGTTCTATCAGTGAGCCAATTTGCAACCCACCTATTGATATAGGGGTTGATGCCTAGTTTGGGGAGTTTATCAATAATTTCTGAGTGAGGAATGGTATCAAAGGCCTTGGCCAGATTGAGGTAGGCTGTATGCACTGCCTTACCTTCATCCACAGCGCTGGTGACTGACTCAAAGAAGTCAGGCAGGTTGAGCAGGCATGATCTCTCTTTCACAAAGCCAAATTACATGGGGTCTAGAGTTTGGAGATTTCCTACATTTTTGTTAATCATGTCCATGATGATTCACTCCATAGCTTTACATATCAGACTCGTCAGGCTAATTGGGCGATAATTCCCAGGGTCTGTAGTCGCTCCCCCTTTATGTAGAGGGATGACAGCAGCAGTGCGCCATTCGGTAAGGACAAAGCCTGAGGTGAGGCTCTGAATGAACAGGACACACAGATGTGGTTCCAGTTCGCTTTATAGTTCATATAGAGCACAGTCAGGTATATTATTGGGTCCCATGGAAGCTGTATTCTTAGCCTTGGACAATGCAGCTTTAACCTGTGCTGCAGTAATGCTGGGTGCCTGGCATTCTTCTGGTATTGTGATTGGTCCTTTAGGGGGAAGACAGGGGTAAAGTTTGCACTGAATCTGTCGGCCAGTATGCTGGCAATATCTGTTGGCTGGGTATAGGAAGTATCATTGTGCAGTATCACCGAGCAAATCTGGGTATTGCTGTGGAGGTTCTTGATATAGCTATAGAAGGCTTTGTGATTGTTTTTAGTGTCTGCCGCAATTCTGCCTTCATAGCTGGCTTTAGAGGATTTGATGAGGGATCGCAACTTTTTCTTGAGGCTAATAAGGGAGCTTTTCCAGTCTTGGGACTTCACCATTTTCTGCAACAGTTTCTTCCTACTGTAGTAGAGTTTATTAATGGCAGGGGACCACCAGATTGGTTTCCTTTTTTTGGAGGAGATTGTCTTGGTTCTGTTGGGCATGGCTAGTTCCATATATTTGTGAACATGTTCGTACAGTACATTGGTGCATTATTCAGCAATCATGCAGCTATTTTCCATTGACATGGGTGTCGTGAAGTTAGCCACCTCTGTTTTTAGGAGTCCAAAGTCAACTTTGGAGAAGTTTTTCAAGGTGGTTATCTTTGTGGGGGTGTGGGTGAGATGTGGATTTCCATGGTGATTAGTTTATGGTCGGATCTGATCAGGGAGGGATTGACTATTGGTGTAGAGCAACTGTCGCCCATGTTATTAATAACCAGGTCAAGGATATTGCTTCCTCTAGTGGGGGGTCAGAATGAGCTGGTCCAGGGCATTAGAATCGGATTCCAGGAAGCATTTGGCCAGTGTATTGGTGCTTGAGTAGTTTTCCCAGTTGATGGAGGGGTAGTTGAAGTCTCCTAGTAAGAGAGTGTTGGGTTGAACTTTGATAGATTCCAGGGTGCTTAGGAATGTGGAGTGACAGTCTAGTGACATGGTTGGGGACCTATCACAGGCGATGGCCTGGATCACCATCTTACCCAATGTTTGTTGTACCTGAAGTATCTCAGATGCGTTATGCTGGGCTACTAGTCTGGAGGTGTGCATATCTCTTATGAATATGGAGACACCATTGCCTTTGGAGCTTCGGTCCATGTTTCGGGGCTGAAAGGTGTGGAATGAGTTGTAGCCTGGTAGCACAGGGGTGCTTTCTGCCACTTTAAACCAGGTCTCCGTTACAGCACAAATGTCAATGTTCTTCATTTTGAGGAGTACTTTGAGCGAGTGCTCATGAAGGAAGAACAATGGAAAAAAATTTGCTCCACTTGGTATTGGTAGGGAATGCAGACCAGTCTAACTGACAGAAGATTTCTCATATTACTGACTTAGAGACCACTCATAATAAGAAGTTATGTCTTACCATAACGTTCCATGTTAGTTGTCTTCTTCTCACCTTCTTTCTTGCTGGATGGGTTCGGAGCCGATCCTCGGCTCCGACTCGGCCTATACTATAGCTCGAGAGCTATTTTTACCGGCTCGAGGCAGCCCTATATCCCACAATACCATGCGCCAACTCCCCAGATCTTGTTTGGGAGCTAAGACATAGTATAAATAATAATATTATAATAATATTATAATCCTCTTTTACAAGAATAGATTACCTGCTAGTAACACTAAGGATACAAGGAAAAAGACGCAACATATTGTATCTCCAGAAATGGAAGGACTCAGAACCTCGAGTCTATCCATGCTAGGGGGCAGGAGGGAGGGACGCAAGAAAGAAGGCTTGAAGAAGACAACTAACATGGAACGTTATGGTAAGACATAACTTCTTAATGTTAAGTTGTCATTCTCGCCTTCATTCTTGCTGGATGGGACAGCATCCCTAGCATCTTAGTCCTGGGTGGCTCAATGAAACAGACTCCTGAGTACAGTGGAACCAAAATCAGCTCTATTTCTGGAGGCTAAATCAAGCTTATAATGGGCAATAAAGGTATGTTTGGAAGCCCATGTAGCTGCTGCACAAATGGCATCTAGTGGTAACCTTGCTTGAAACGCCGTTGAAGTTGATAGTGCCCTGGTTGAATGAGCCTTAGGCCTAGAGGGAAGTTGCCTGTGTCTCAACTCCTAGACCAAGGTAATAATAGATGTCAGCCATCTGGAAAGAGTAACTTTCGATACCGAAAGCCCTTTCTTGCATACAGCATAAGAGAGAAAGAGCTGGTCTGACTTTCTGAATTGTTTTGTCCTGTCTAGGTAATACCGTAACTGGCGATGAACATCTAATGAATGTAATTTTTGTTCAGCCCTGTTGGTATAGTCTGGGAAAAAGACAGGTAAATCAATGGAGTGGTTTAGATTTGCTTCCGATAACACTTTTGGTAGGAAGGAAGGGTTTGTTCTGAGAGTTACCCTGTTTTTATGAAAAACCAAATAAGGAGGACAGACAGACAAGGCTTGAAGTTCCGATACCCTTCTGGCAGATGTTATAGCTACTAAAAACAGCGTTTTCCAAGAAAGAAGTTTGAGGGAGCAAGAAGCTGCAGGTTCAAAAGGGGGCAGAATTAGTGAGGTTAGAACTAAATTCAAATCCCATTGTTGGGGTGGATCTTTGACTGGAGGTCTGAGCAAAAAGATGCCCTTGAGAAAGGCTTTACAGAGTTTGTGGGACATAATATTTGCTTCTGAGAGTCCAACATGAAAATTAGCAATGGCCGCTAACTGTACCCTGATAGTGACCGATGACCCTGAATGAAAAAGCTCCGCCAGAAAGTCCAGAACCTCATGAATGGGTGCATGGAAAGGATCCAAGGACCTAGTTTGTGCCCAGTGTGAAAACCGCTTCCATTTACTCGCATAAGTCTTCCTAGTATTGGACTTATGGGAGGCCAGAATGATATCACGAACAGGAGGAGAAATAAGGGGAAGCCTGGCTATGGCTGGAAGTGGAGCAACCAAGCTGTGAGGTTGATGGAATGTGGAGACTGATGCAGCTTGCCCGTGAGGTGGGTCAACAGATCCGGAAGGGGTTCCAGATGCCAAGGCTGTTCCAGTAGGTTTTTGTGCAGGAATGGGAACCAAACTTGTCGAGGCCAAAACGGGGCAATGAGGATCATTTTGGATCTCAATGCGGTTGCTTTCTGAATTAATTGCGGGATCGGAGGAAAGGCATAAAGAAGACCCCGGGGCCAAACGTGAACAAGAGCATCTCTGAGGGGTTGGCCTGGCAGAGGAAAAAGTGTGAAGAAGTCGAGGCACTTGCTGTTTTGGGGAGTTGCGAAAAGGTCGCAGCAAGGCTGGCCCCACTTCCAAAAAATTCCGTCTGCTACCGCTTGATTTAGAGACCACTCGTGAGGCATGAGGATAGTTCTGCTCAATCTGTCTGCTATGACGTTGGACTTCCCGGGGATGTGCGTTGCTATCAGAAACCATTGAGATGAAATCGCCCATTGCCAAAGTCTGAGTGCTTCTCGACAGAGGGGATAGGACCTTGTTCCGCCCTGCTTATGTACCACACCACAGACATATTGTCCATTTGAATTGCTATAGTCCCCGTGGGAAGAGAGCGCTGAAGGGCTTGTAATGTCAAAAGCACCGCCCTCATCTCCAGGACATTTATGTGCAGGTGGCATTCTGACTGTTGCCAAGTGCCCTGGACCGTCCTGCCCTGATAATGCCCCCCCCCCACCCGATCAGGGAGGCATCCGTTGTGACAGTGGCAACTGGAGGGGGGAGAACAAAGGGTCTGCCCTGAAAAAACTGAGGGGAAACCATCCACCAGGAGAGATGTCTCTTGCAAGATGGGGTTATCAAAATGTTGTGGGTCATTGGTAGCTGTTGAAAGGACCACTGAGGAAACAGCATCCACTGAAGGAGCCTCATGTGGAAGCGGGCTAATGGAAGTAGAAGAATCGCCGCCGCCATGAGGCCCAAAACTTTCAATACTAGCTTGACCTGGACTTTGTTGGGCTGAAACAGGGGCTGAACATTCCGCCTTATGTCTGTCACTCTCTGAGGTGGTAATGTTGCAGACATTTCTGTGGTGCCTATAAAGTTTATACATTGACAAGGTGACAAGGAGGACTTTGCAAAATTTATAGACATACCTAGACTGTTGCAAAGTTGAATAGTGTAATCCCTGGCCATTATGAGATCCTGTTTGGTGGTAGCGGAAATGAGCCAGTCGTCTAAGTATGGAAACACCTGGAATCCTTTCTGTCTCAGGTGAGCCGTGACCACTGCCAAACATTTGGTGAACACCCGGGGGGCTGTGGTGAGACCAAAGGGCAGGGCCCTGAATTGAAAATGACCGACTCCCAGTCGGAAGCAGAGAAACCTCCTGGAGCGCCTGTGTATCTTTATATGGTAGTACGCGTCCTGGAGGTCTAACGAGCACATCCAGTTGTCTCTGCCCAAAAAGGGTAGAATGGACTGCAGTGTTACCATCCGAAATTTTGTCTTTAGTACAGAGTTGTTTAACCTGCTGAGGTCCAAAATGGGTCTCCATTCTCCTGTCTTTTTTGGTACCAAAAAGAACCTGGAGTAAATTTCGGATCTTAGCTGATCTGCTGGGACTGCCTGGATGACTCTTTTTTTCTAACAGATTTTTTATTTCTAGCTGAGCCTGACCCCTTTGTGCGGGTGGTACGTCTGGTAGGGGTTTTGGCGGTTGTACCGGAGGGAAAGTGAAAGGGATTTTGTAACCCTCGGATATGATCTTCTGTACCCATGTGTCTTGGGAGAAGAATTGCCAGGCTTCCAGGTACAGAGATAATCTTCCCCCGACTGCCTCCGAAGGCGGACAGTCGGGCAGCTTCTCAAGGATGCTGAAAGGGTTGGTCAGGAAAAGATTCCCTAGAGCCCTGGTTCTGAGGACCCCCTCTGCCATTGGGGTGGCATCTGTTATTATTTCCCCCTCTGCCTCTAGGGGGAAATTCGCCATGTCTGGCGACTCCCTGAGGTTTGCGGAACCACATCTTTCCTCCCTTCTGTCCCTTAGGATAAGGTCTAGAAGGCATGGAAAAACAGACTCCCACAGCAGAGAGAGTCTTACCATCTTGCTCGCATCTGGTGAGGGTATTCTTCACCTGAGGTCCGAACAATTCCAAACCATCAAAGGGGGTGTTAGTGAAGGACTCCTTGAAGGGATCGGCAAAGTTACAGAGTCGCATCCAAGTGTGACGTCTCAACGCAACGCCTGTGCCAGCGGCCCTACTTGCTCCATCGGCTGCATAAGAGATAAGCCGCATGGAGGAGTTAACAATGGAGTTCAGGGTAGCCAGCTGAGAGTTTATTTTGTCCTTAAACCCTGCAGAAGGATCCTGTACCGTTTCACCCAGCTCTTTGAGCAAGTCACTCTGAAGGCGGGTGAAATGACATAAATAGTTCAGCGATCGCATAGAAAAGGTCGATGAAGCAAAGGTCCGCTTGCCGTACCTGTCCATGGTCCTGGAATCTTTGTTAGGAGGATGAACAGATACAGAAGGATCAGCCAATTCCTTCTTAGTGGCTGCTGCTACCACCATAGCATCAACTGAAACACCTTTGGTGAGAAAGGATTTGTCATCTGGTGCAGAAATAAATTTAGAAGGCCTCCTAGGGGTAGGTTCCATTGAATCAGGAGCTGCCCACGCCTTTCTAGCCACTACCTCCATTAGTGGGTCGAAAGGGGGAGACACCCAGGAGGTGGAAGGGTGAGATCCAAAGGCGTCAAGGTAAACCGACTCGTCCTCGGAAGGTTTGAGAGTGGACCAATTTCCCCTCTGTCTTAGGATTTCCAGGATGTCTGAAAAGGAGACATCCTCAGAGGGGGATCTGGGGGAACCTCCCGACTCATCCAAGTCGGTGTCCGACGTGACAGACTCGGGGGAGTCTATGTGCTTCCTCTTGCACTTTCTTTTCCTAGGGGGTTCCCCTGAAACTTCAAGGGAGCCCTCGGAAGAGGAGGAGACACCCAAGGTGGGTACCCTACGCTTTGGATCTCTGCTGTCAGGTGTAAGAGGATGGCCAGAGACCGTAACAGACACTACAGAGGGAGGAGCCGCAGAACTTAACCTTGGAGTGGACAGTGAGTCCAGCACACTCCTCATCACCTCGAAGGCTCCCCTATCAGATACCAAAGGTAGCACCGGCTTCGAAGAGACCGGAACCGCCCCCAGAACTGACAGGGAAGGCTCCAAAAATGATGTTGGGGCCGAACTAACCAGAGCCAAAGCTCCGAGAGGGAGAGCGGGGTCGGACAAGGGTCTGATGCCACTCGCCCCCTCGGAGCCGACAATGGAGTCTCGGCGCCCGGACCTCTCCACAGATGGAACCAATGAAGAGGTCGGAGCCGACGACACCGGAGCCGAAGGAGGAAGTATCGGCTCCGACGTGGGCAAGGTCACGGTTCCGACAAACTCCGGCTCCGAGCTCGAGAGAGGAGTCTGAGGAGGAATGGATAGCTGTATCGAAGGAGCCACAGTCTGGTGAGATGGGCTCTGGAGCATTTGGGCCAGCGCCTGAGATTTTATGAGTCTACTGACCACCCTCTCGATGTCGTAGTTGGACAGCCTGGATGACATCGATGAATGAGTCCTATGACTCCGCTCCGATAGGAGAGGGAACCTCAGAGCCGATCTGACAGACTCTAGCGAAGGGGACCTAGAGCGCTTGCACGCTGGGGTCGGCTCCGATGATGGTTTCGGAGCGGAAACCACTTTGCTCACCTCGGAGCCAGCCAGAACAGAGGTCGGAGCCGTCTCGATAACGCCAGCCCTCGGCTCAGAAGCTGGAGCTGAGGGTTTGGCGGTTTTTGACGACTTCCCCGAGCCAGACTTGGACGGGGAGTCATCAGGCTTTAACAAGCCCCTTAGGATGAGCTTGTTACGCCTTTCCTGCAGGACTCAAACTAAATCCGTGACAAACGGAAAAAGAGTCCTGCAGGTGTAAAGGCCCCAAGCAATAGACACAAGAAGTGTGACCGTCTGTCAGAGACATTTTCTGACAGCACGAGTCACACTTCTTGAATCCCGAAACCTTAGGGTCCTTTGACATCCTGACAAAAAATAAAAAGGAACACAGTCAGTCCACACACACACACTTATTTATGTTAAGGAGAACTGACTAAAAACCCACACACACTGAAAGGGGTGGGGGAAAACTAAGGAAAAGCCCGGAGGCCCAAGATAAAAAACTAACTAAAGAAAGGGAAAAAGGGCTACCGAAAAGGGTAAGGCAGTTAAAAAGGGACCTAAAGAAGGGTAACTAACTGGAAAAAAACTACTGAGACTGAATATATATCTGAAAAAGCACTTACTGACCAGAGCCGGTAAAAACAGACTACCTCGCAGCGAAGCGGCAAACGAGATCTGGGGAGTTAGTGCATGGTATTGTGGGATATAGGGCTGCCTCGAGCCGGTAAAAATAGCTCTCGAGGTATAATATAGGCCGAGCCGGAGCGAACCCATCCAGCAAGAATGAAGGCGAGAATGACAACTTAACATCTAGCATTAGTAAACAATGGCTGAGGCTGTCCGCTAACGAACTAATTTCTATATGGAAATGTTTGGCAATAAGAAAGCAGTTCATGGACAAAGCCCATACTCACAGCTTCTTAATACAAGAGATAGGAGTAAGTTCCTCCATGTTTAGTTTAGTTACTATACTACTACCATACTGCTAGTGTGGATGGCAAGTGCACCTTAGGTAATAGGTCCTAAAATGCCTGCAGAGTGAGGACTGCACTCATTTCTAAAATAGTGATCTGTAGATCAGTCTCCTTCTGTGCCCAGACTCTTTGGACAATTTTTTATCATCAACCCCCTTTTTCCTATTTTTCTGCATGGGATTGGGATATTGTATCAACTGTCACCACCTCTCTATTTAATGCCACTTTCCTACCTTCTTCAAAACTCATGCCTGACTGTCACAGGTCTTCTCTCGCACAATCCATACATCCAACTCTTTGCTGGATGCCCTCATTTCCTCTTGCCTTCCTCCTAGCTTTCCCAAATCTTCTTCACTAGATTGTCTTCTGCTTTTCTGCACATGTGCCCGAACCTCCATAATCTATTCTCTTTGACCTTTTCTGCAACTGGAACTACTTTGGCTTCTGCACTAATGTCTTCATTTCTTCGTCTAGCCCACGGTGTGCATTAATATTACCCACCTCAGGCACTGCATCTCCGTCACTTCTAGTTTCCTGAACTGCTCTGTCTTTACTGCCCAGGTTTCGGGTTCCTATTAGATGTTAGACAGCTTAGGCTGTCGAATGCCTAATTATCGACACCTAAGCGTCAAAACTTTAAAATGAACGGCCACATACGCTAATTCTTTCCTCGGAAAGAATTTGCTTGGCCATTATCGTGAATTTGCCCTTTCCCCAATGTAGAGTGATCTCAGAGTTGGTATATTTAGTTATGGGGGTGTGGGGGGGGAGAAGCCCCCCACTATGTTTGGGTTCAGAAGTTTATTTTATTTCACGAAGGCCTAGCAAATTCGTTCCCAAGGAAAGAATGGCCGTTCTCAGTTTTTAGGTTTCGATGTTTAGGTGTCGATGTTTAGACATTCGACAACCTAAGCTTTCGATGGAGTAATATAGACGCCAGGTTTCTGTACCATACACCACTACTGGTTGCACCACTGTTTTGTATAACTTACTTTTCAGCCTCTTTGGCATTCTTCTGTCATACACTACCCCTGACACTGAACCAGTTAACTGCCGCCTGTTTGATTCTAGTTTTAACCTTCTCATTCAGACTTCCTTTCTCCTCAACCCCCTCCCCCCAGATACTTGAAGCTGTTAAGGCTGTTCCACTATTTTCTCTCCTATCCTAATTCTCAGCTTCTTCTGATTTCCCCAATTTGCTGCCATTACAACTGTCTTATCTGTACTCAGTTTCATCTCATGTGCCTTCAGTATTGCATTCCACCCCCTAACCTTTGCTGAAGTTCTTGTTTAGAGTCTGCTTGTAATGTCACATTGTCTGCATAGAACAAAGTTGTTAATCTGTCCCCTTCAACCTGTTTGCTTATGTAGTCCATCACTGGTGTGAACAGTAGTGGGCTCAGAGCTGAACCCTGATGTACATCCACTCCCTCGGAGAAGCCCCTGTGAAATCAAACACTGTTTGTACTTGAAACATTTTGTCCTTGTACAAATTCCTGCACTAATTCTACAAATATTTCTGAGACTTTGAACCACCGCAGGGCTGCCCAAATCAGTTTTCTTGGAATCTTGTCATAAGCTTCTGCAAATCTAGGAATGCACAGTTGGATTCTGCTCATCTCGAATTTCTTTTCAAGTATCTGCCACACTGCAAATGTCAGGTCAGTTTTGTCGCATACTGATCTGAATCCAGACTGCTCATCTCCCATTTTTCTATTACTCTGTGTATTCATGTATCAATCATCTTCTCCAGAACTTTCATACGGTGCGACAGGAGCTTGATACCTCTATGATGCCCACAATTGTGAATGTCGACTTTGTTCTTAAACACTGGGAATAGTATGCTTATTCTCCCAGTCATCAGGGATGCACCATTTTCTCCATACTATTACGAGTAACCTCAGGAGTCATTTCTCCCCTATCTCACCCAACATCTTTATTATACCTGCTGTGACCTCATTTTCCCTAGTGTTGTTCTTACTTCTTCTCCTGTGCTGGGCTCTTCATATTCTTTCATCGTAGGATGTGTCTATGGCAGTACAGCTTCTCATTCAGAAGCTGCTGGAAGTACTCCTTCCATCTGCCTTTGATGTTCTGTGGACTGGTGAACAGGTTGTTGCTGGCATCCCTTATAAAGGGTGTTTAACTATCTTCTTTATCTTTCTGTCTTTGCCTTGCAACCACATATAGTTTCTTTGTGCTATCTATTTTGTCACTTTTCAGAAGTTGGTAGATTGCCACTCATGCCTTTTTGTTTGCTACTACAAATCCTCTTTTAGCCTATTTGTTAACCAACAGTAAACCTTCAAGCCTGGTCCATCTTTTCTATCTCCTACTTTTTACTGCGCTCTTTCTTTCTTTTGATGGTTTCCTGTACTTCTGCATTCCACCACCAGCTATCTATATGTACCTCATTTCCATACCTGGTCAGATGAATATCTGTTCTGTAGTCCTAACACATGCTGTTTTGAGGCATTGCCATTCTTCAACTATACCTAGTTTCTTTTTTTCTTGATGTGTTAGAGCCCTGAGTAATGCCCTGAACTGTTGTGCTTTCTCTCCAGTCAACTTCCAAGTCTTCAGCCTGGTCTCTGTTGACCTTAGAGCCTTTTCTGACCACTGCCTGCAGCTGGCTGTGACAACCAGTGGTTTATGCTGTGAGTCAACTGCTTCACTGGGGATTACTGCAATCTCTGACTCTATCCCACTGTTCTTTCCTTACTAGGATGAAGTTTATCGGAGATGCATGCTGGTCACTCTTGTACATGCTCTTGTGACTGTCTTGAGTTACTGAACCGTGTGTTTGGTCACCATCAAGCCATTTGCTAGACAGAAGTCTAGAATGTCCTCTCCTTTATTCCTGTTGCCCCACCCATATGGATCCAGGCAATCCTCATATCCTGTTCTGTCCCAACATGTGCATTCAAGGTCATCCATTATGAACACCAATTCACGTTGTCCTGCTTTATTTAGTAGGTCCTGCAATTGCTGTCTGAATACATTTTTTGCCTCGTTATCATAACCCTGCTGTGGGGCATAGGCTTAGATTATGAATACTGCCCTACCATTACCCTGAAGTCAGATTGCCATGTGTTTGTCAGTAATTCTGATGACATAACTCACTGTCTTCTGAAGCCTCTCCCTCCAACAATTCCCACATAATTTCTAGCCTGCCCTCCTCCCAAGTAGTGGACTCTGAATCCCAAGCCAATTGGCTTTGCAGCACCATCCTTCCACCTTGTCCCTCCATCTAGCTTCCTCCTTCCCATCATGTCATCCACTTCTGTGTTACATCCTGTCAGTGAATCTACATAGAGTGTATCAATTCTTAGTTCATGTTTGGCAAGCTGATTGGTTTTACATCCAGCTTTCGCTAAACAGAGCTATTCCTGGTAACCCAAGCTGGGCAACTGAACACTAGTTGGCCAGTAATTTATTGACACAGGAATGTTGGGCTTTATGGTAGGCACACACTAGTCAACAGAGGCACACACACACTCCTCCCACCATTAGCATGGGTCCCTGGCGAAGGTCAGAGTAGGCCAGGTCTTCAATCCACTTATCACCAGCAAATACCCAAGCCCATTTGGTCACTTTAGTTAACACAACTGAATCACCTAGATCCATGTTCTATTATCTTGAGAATGCTGCACACCACAGTAGATGCTGAAAGCAGTTGGTGTATACAACTCGTCCCCCATAGGACATAATTTAGAGTTTGTGTTGCTGCCCACAATTTCATTCTTGGGCAAATTTGATACGGAAATACTCATCATGTTTTTGGGAGGTGGGAAGAACACTACAGCAACTCAGGGAGAATATGCAAACTCCATATAGACACTGGCTGGAGGTCAGAATCGAAGCTTGTACCTTGTGCATGAGAGGAAAAGACCTTAGATATTATGTCAGCTAGGCTCTTGGACCATCTGCCTCTGAAAATGCCACTCCACCATAAGGCACGCCTCCACTGTGATAACCTAGGAATGGGGACTAAAAAGATTCATCCAGGTGTTATGTACATAGTGTGATTCCACTAATTACACACAACATTGCAAGTGTGGGATATCATGACCAGGAGAGACAGAGAGCAAGATGCACAGTCCCATGTAGTATCCTCATATACAATGGCATTGAGAACTATGCAAACTGCATCTGCCATAAGACTCAAGATCTTAAGACAAAGGAAAGAATTTTCTGAGCTTGGATAATCTGAATATCTGTATTATATGAAGAAAGGACACTACTCCCCACACAAAATCTTAAGAGTCTATCTGGACAAATTGGACTGGGGTCTGAGGAGAGAAACAGTTTCCTGGATTCAGAGACTGTTAATCTCTCCACCACTGCAGTTCCTGTTTCATAATTCATGGTACATGTACCTGGAAATCCAAGGGAAAAGGGTACTTGTTCCAACAATTCTTAAAGTACAACTGAATTTTTCTTATCTGTAGTCTGTCTAGTGGAATCATGAGGATCACTGATCATAGGAAGTTACTAGGCTATTGGCCCTGTGGCCCTTACAAGCATAGCCAAGAATTCATAGGTTGGTACTAGGCTATCAGCCCTACGGCCTATACAAGACTAGCCATAACAATTCCCTGGCTATTTCTTCCCACACCATTTACTTCCCTGGACCCCTGTCTAGCAGGGCGACTAACGTGATTCCCGGGGTGAATTTCCTTTCTCCCCTCTCATCCAATCGTCAAGGTTCCTTTTGAAGAGGGCCAAAAAGGCAATCTGCTTGACATGTATGAGCAGTCTATTCCAGAGTCTGGGGAGTCTCTGGGTCAGGAACCTATCCCTCCAGCATGTTTTGTTTATTGTGATGACAAGGTTTAGATCCCTGGAGCGTGTGGCTCTGAGGGATTGGGATTTCTTTAAGTGTAGCATGTCCAACAGCTCTGGGTTTGACATGGCCTTGTATGTTAAGCAGAGATCACCTCTGAGTAGACTATATGTGACAGAGTATAGCTGGAGTTTTTTAAGGCAGTCAGCGTACAGCATCTGCTTTAGGCCTGTGATTCTTTCAGTGAGATATTTCTGTGGTCTTTCCAGTTGTTGCAGATGTCTTGAGAAGTGCATACTAAATGGGGCGTTGTATTCTATAATGGGTCTAATGAAGGATGAGCACAGTGGGACAATGACCTCCTTTTTCTGGATGAAAAGCCCTTAGTGATGAGGTGTGCCACATAGAAGGATTTCCTGACTGTTGTGGCGATGTGGTTATCGAAGGTGAGACCACTGTCCATCTGTGTCCCTAAGTCTCTTATCACACTTTCGGTGTTTAGTGTACTGCCACCTATAATGTATTTCACACGTACATGTTTTTTCTCAAAGGGGATAACTGAGGTAAAGAGATTGAACACTCTCACATCTATACATTTCTTGGCATTGAGCTTGAGCCCATGGCTCTGGCACCAAGCATCTGTTTCTGTAAGGCCCTTTTGTAGGGTATCCACATCATTTGGGGATTCAATAATGGCTCCCAGTTTGCAGTCATCTGCAAACTTTGTTAGGCAGAGTCCCTTAGTGTTGGCCTGTACTTCAGAGAAGTAGATGCCAAACAAGAGCGGTCCCAGGACTGAACCCTGAGGTACTCCACTTGTCTGGAGCTGGATTTGGAGTCGGCTACTTTTAAAGTGTGGGTTCTATCAGTAAGCCAGTTAGCAACCCATTGGGTGATGTAGGGATTAATGCCCAGCTTAGTAAGTTTATCTATGATTCCAGAGTGGGGGATTATGTCATAGGCCTTGGCAAGGTCTAGATAGGCTGTGTGGACCACCTTACCCTTGTCCATGGCTCTGGAGACTGATTAGAAGAAGTCAATTAGGTTCAGGAGACAAGGTCGGCCTTTCACGAACCCAAACTGGGTGGGGTCCAGTGTTTGAAGGTTGCCAATGTCTTTGTTTATAAGTTCCATGATAATACGTTCCATGGCCTTGCAGATAAGGCTTGTCAGACTGATGGGACAGTAGTTTCCGGGATCCAAGGTGGATCCCCCCTTGTGAAGTGGGATAACTGCAGCTCTGCACCACTCAGTGGGCACGAAACCTGAGGTGAGGCTATGATTAAACATAACACTTAGGTGAGGCGTCAGTTCATATTGTAGTTCATGTAAGATACAGCCCGGGATGTCATCTGGTCCCATGGATGCTGTATTCTTAGCTTTGGAGAGTGCGTTTTTTACCTGTGTGGCCATTATTAGCGGAATATGGCAATCTTCCGGTATTGAGATGGGCCATTTAGGGGGTGAGGGGGGGTGAAGTTGGCACTGAATCGATCTGCCAGAATATTGGCAATATCCTTGGGATCAGTATATTTAATGCCATTCTGTTGTAGCTCAGAGCAGATCTGAGCATTGCCATTTAGATTCTTGACATAGTTATATATGGAATTTAGCCCGTGTTGCAACAAGTCAGCACATGATGCTCCTGTCCAGCAAGGACACAAGTGGAATCCCAGGGGTGTATTTTCTGTTCCCCATCCAGTTATCCAGGTTGCACTTAAAAAAGGTTAATGAGGTACTCTGCTTGACGTGGACAGGGAGTGTATACCACAGAAGGGGAAGTCCCTGGAACACAAATCTGTCTCACCAACAAGTCCTATTGATTTCACAGATCAGGTTGAGATCGTACATGCAGGTTACTCAAGTGGAGTTTGACTTGCGGATATGCAGCAGTCCCATCAAGGCGGGGTCTGATATTGCTTAGTGTGCCAGACAGAGGTCACCTCTGAGGAGTCTGTATGAGACTGAGCACAGGGACAGTGTTTTTAGCCTATATGTGTAGGGTAGATGTTTGAGGCCCTGGATTCTCCTGATGAGGAACCACTGTGGTCTCCCCAGCTGCTGCATGTGCTTTGTGAGGCGCATGCCGAAAGAGGAGTTGTACTCAATAATGTGTCTTATAAGGGAAGAATACAGGGATGTTATGATCTCCTTGTCCCTGGATAAGATACCCTTACTAATGAGGTGGTCCATATAGAAAGCTTTCCCTACAACTGAGGCAATATGGTGGTCAAAAGTCAGTTTGCTATCAACCTGGGTGCCCAAGTCCCTCATGACTGATTGCATGTTTAGGACCTTGTTATTAGTGTGATAATTTTATGGGGATGTCACTCTCCCCAAAGGCAATGATGCATTTTTTGGCATTCAGTTTGAGGCCATGTTTCTGGCACAAGTCATTTGTTTGGGTGAGAGCCTCTTGGAGGATGTCCACATCACTAGGGGAATTGATGACAGTGCCCAGCTTGCAGTCATCTGCAAACCTGGTCAGCCATAGCCCACTGCTTTTGGGCTGAAGCTCAGAAAAATATATCCCAAAAAACAGTGGCCCCAAGACCGATCCCTGGGGCTACATTGCTCATTACAGGTCTACTGCTTGAGGTGGATTCCCTTATTTTGACTAGGTGGGTTCTATCAGTGAGCCAGTTTGCTACCCATCTGGTAACATGCGGATCACTGCCTAGTTGAGAGAGTTTATCTATTATATCTGAGTGGGGAATAGTACTGAAGGCTTTGGCCAGGTCAAGGTAGGCGGTGTGCATTGTCTTCCCTTCATTAGTGGCTTTAGTGACTGTGTCAAAGAAGTCAACCAAATTCAACAGGCATGACCTCCCCTTGATGAAACTAAACTGTGTGGGATCGAGTGTCTGGTGGTTGTCAATGTCCTTGTTAATGAGGTCCATGATAATCCATTCCATGGCCTTACAGATCAAGCTAGTTAGGCTGATGGGTCTATAATTTCCTGGATTGGTGGACACTCCACCTTTGTGCAAAGTGATGACAGTAGCTGTCCTCCATTCAGCTGGGACAAACCTAGTACTCAGGCTTTGGTTGAATGTGTTGCCCAATGGTGCTGCAAGTTCCTGCCCGAGTCCATGGAGGATGCAGCCTGGGATGTTATCAGGTTCCATGGAGGCTGAATTTTTTGCCTTTGAGAGAGCAGTGATGACTTGCTATCTAGAGATAAGGGAAGGGGGGCAGGTGCTGGGAATGACCTGATTTACTGATGTGGGGGACATATGGGTGAAGTTTTTACTGAACCTGTCTGCCAGCAGGTTGGCTATATCTAAAGTATTTGTGCAGTGGTGTCCTTGACCACCAATTCTGAGCAGATTTGAGTGCTTTCTTTGAGATTGCGGACATATGTGAAAAAGGCCCTAAGACTGTCTTTAGTAGATGTGGCCACTTTGCATTCAAAGTTTGCTTTGAAGGACTTCACTAGTGCTCTTATTTGCTTATTCAGGCTAAGGAGAGATTGCTTCCTATTTGGCACCTGCTCCTTCCTGTTCCTGGACAGCAATTTTTCCTTTTATTATAGAGTTTATTTATTGCAGATGTCCATCAGATACGTTTACTCTTCCTTGAGGAGGAGGATTTTTGTCCTGTCGGGTGTTCCTAATTCCATGCAGCTATATAAATGTTCGTATAGTACTTTGGTGTAGGTTTGGACATATGTGCCAGTTCCTACAGAGGGGGAGGGGGCTGTGAAGCTGTTTATACCTTCCCTCTGGAGGTTGTAATCAGCTTTAGAGAAGTGTTTCTTGTTTGAACCTAGCTAGAGGTGGTCAGGGGGAGATGGTGACTTCGAAAGTGACTACTTTGTAGTTGTTTCTCACCAGGGAGAATGACACTGTAGGGATGCTGCAGTGGTTACTCATGTTGGTTAATAGCAAGTCCAAGATATTATCACCTCTTGTGGGGGTGTCAACCAGCTGGTCCAAGGCATTTACATTGACAAAATCAAAGCATCTCTGGGCATTTGTGTTTTTGCATGAGTAGTTCTCCCAATCTACGAATGGATAGTTAAAGTTGCCCAGGATCAGGGTAAAGGGTTGAATCTTGATAGATACAAAGAGGTCCAGATAGGTGGAGTGGGTATCTTGAGTCAAAGTCAAGGGCCTGTTGCTATGATTTGAACAGGGGTGTTGTCAATGGTTAACTGCACCTGGAGGGTCCCCTGTGCATCATACTGTTTGACCAGCCTGGAGGTATGTATGTCTTTAATATATATTGCAACTCCACCTCCTTTTGCTTTGCTGCCCACAGTTTGGGGTCTGAATGTATAATAGGATAAGTAACCTGGTATAGCTGGGGTGTGGTCTCATCAGCTTTGAACCAGGTTTCTGTGACTGCACAAATAACAGCATCTTCCAGGGTTAAGAATGCTTGCAATGAGTGCAAGTTCATGTTTAGACTCCTAGCATTTAGCAGCATGACCTTTAATTTGCGTTTTGATGACATTTTTATATTGGTAGGTTTGACCTCATGGCATTTCTTAAAAAAAGTACTATGGGGGAGGTAAGAGCCTTTGCCGGAAGCCTGAAGCCCAAGGGAGACAGCTACAAGCCATCTCTGGCAAAGCAACATGGTCTGTCGATCAGGACTTTCCAGGCTGTCAGGTACTAGATACCCTTGGAATGACACCAGAAACTAAGCAATTTTTAAAGTCAATAATTTTCTGTTTGTATTGAGGCATCATTCTGGGTGATGGCAGAATGCTGCTTAAGGCTAGGAACACACCTGCCTGGGATACATATTCAGCGAGCTTGATCATGTCTCCCTTCATATAGTCCAGGGAGGTATGTCTGACGTCATTGACACCAACATGGACTATGACAGAGTCATAACAGTACTTGTTGTTGAGACCTGAGTGCATGGGTGATATGGTGGATTCTGACAAACAACTAACCGTGACTTTCTCCTTATCCAGCCTGGTTAGGAGCACATCTGTGCGTGTGTCTCTCACAATGGAGTCTCCTATAACTAATATGCTGGGTTTAAGATTAGGCCTTAGTGGCTGTGAGACACAGGTGTGTGGACTATGTGTGGTGTATGATGTGGTGGGCAGTAGAGCTCACGTGTGTTTTGGCCTTGGAGGTTTTTTTGTTTGGGTATGTTTTTGTTGAGGACATCCACATATGTGAATGTGTGTTGTGTAGGTGTGAGTGGTGTTTGAGGTGTGGTGTTTGTGTTGACAACTTTTTCAGTGCAAAATATACTGGCTTGTGAGGGGAAGAGCATGGACTCTAGGGTCTTAATGTAGTAGAGGGTTGTTCATGTACATGAGGCAGTTGCTACACTGTCTCAGGGTGCCCATGTCAACCAGATTGGCAGGAGAAACTGTAGGAAATTGTCCATCCATATTTGCCAGAATCTGACGTAGAGAGGCCAGAGAGAGCTAACGAGGTAAAAAGTGGAAGGTCTAAGATGAGTACTAGGTGATCACACAAGTGCTACTAAGGGAAATATTATAGCTGGAACACCTCGCAATGGGTTAAAAACAGTGCAGCTGCAGTGCATGATGTGCAAACAAGCCCAAACCAGCTCAAACATAGAATTTACATACCACAAAAAATAGATGATTTTAGTAGCACAGAAATCTAGCAATAACTGCTAGCCCCTGCTTTCTTTACCAATCAGCTTGTGCCAGACAAGGCCCAGGCAGCCCCGCTACTCTCACTAACAGAGAAGATAGGCCCCTAACAACACAAGGTGGCTGCCAGAAACACAGGAGGCAAACACAAGATGGCTGCCAGAAACACAGAAGGCAAAAACAAACAGCTCTGGATGCAGCAAATCTGTATCTAGACTATGTTACTCAATTTGAGGATTAAGAACACAGTAATACTCACAGAAAATCACAGATTAACCACTTAAGACAAAAAAATAGAACTCACAGTATGAAAAGATACAGTTAAACTGCAATGAAATGCAGCAAAATGCAGTTAAACAGTAATGAATTGCAGTAAATAGCAATGAAATACAGTAAACAGTAATGGAATACAGTTAATCAGTAAATTGCTTTAAAACAGTGCAACGTGATAAATTAGCTATAAAGCACAGATAAAAACAATAGGCAAGTACAAATGCAATAAAATAAGTGAATATACATGAAAAAGCACTTAGATTGGTCTTGGATCCTCAGAAATTTTAAAAAACAGCCCTGAAGTGATGCATTCTCAGCAGAGCCTGGTTCAAACAAACCCAAACCAGCGCAAACGTGAGGTTTAAATACCACAAAAAAATAAAAGATTATAGTAACACAGAAATCCACCCAATCCTGCTAGCCCCTGCTTTCTTTGCCAATCAACCTGTGTCAGACAAGGTCCAGGCAGCTCCGCTACTCTCAGTAGCAAAGAAGATAGGCCCCTCCCAACACAAGATGGCTTCCAGAAAGACAAAAGGCAAACATAAGATGGCCACCAGAAACCCAAAAGGCAAAAACAAACAGCTAAGTGAAAAAGCAGTTAGATTGGTCTCAGGAATTTTGTAAACTGTCCTAGAGATGATGCACTTTGATGCCACGAAGCCTAATATTTTGATGAACTCCCTTGCTGAGGCTACATCTATAAGAAAGAAAACCAAAGAAAATGCCTTGATAAGTAAGAACTTTGTCATCTAGTGGTAAGTCCATCCTTTTTCTGTGTCTATGAAAAACGCCCCCGGAAAACAATTCACTGAGAGGGTGTGAGGAAGGACTTCTGAAGTTTCAATTTAAAGCCCAAGTGGGAAAGGAGGGATGCAACCTTGTTCCAGGACTCCGAGCACCTCTGCACAAATCAGCAGGTCATCTATATAAGGAAATATGTGGATGCCTAGGGTTATGCAACAGGCAACAACTGGAGCCAGACACATTGTAAACACTCAAGGTGCAGTAGATAGCCTATAGAGAAATGCAGAAAACTGATAACATAAGCCAGCCACAGCAAATCTCAAAAACGTCCTAACATTGGGAGCAACAGGAATTTGATAAGTCTCCTTGAGATCTAGAGACACTATGAAACAGTGGTCTGGAAGCAACGCTGGGACTGACTGTAAGGTGAGTATTTTGAATTTCAGAACTTCTACAAAGGTATTTAGACAGGAAAAATTTAGGAAGGATCTCTGGATGTGTTAATTTTTTGGTACTAAAAAGCTTATCAGAGTAAACTCATTTGTCTTTGTGTATCACAGGCACTAGTGCTATGATCTCTTCTTCTACCATGTGATGAAGCACTGGAAAAAACAGCTCTGTCTGGTCCACACTGATCTCGTGGGTCTGGGGGGAATTCCCCTGAAAGACAGGGGATTTTCTACCCACTGTTAAGTGTATCCTCTCCAAATTATTCCCAGAATGCATTTGTCTGAGACTACCTAAAGCCAGGCTGCATGCTGACAGAGTAAGCCTGTGGGAAGGAGAAAGAGAAGGAGGGGGGTAGGGGTTCTCTGTGACTCGGTACAGTCATTTCTTTGTAGGAGGTTGATTATTTTTCAGAAAGGAATTCCTCTTGTTTGGTTTTGCAGAATTATCCTCCAGAAATTTCCTTTTGGATTCTTGACTTTTGTTTGCCTGCAATGTTTGTTGTTTGTTCTGCCCCTTGAAATAAGATGCCTTATGTTTGAGAATCTGTGTAACAGAGGGTCCAAATACCAATTCAGACCTTAAAAGTAAATTCAAAACTTTGTCATTTAAATTATCAAATTAGTTCTGATTACATAACCAAGCATATCATCTTAATACAACAGAAGAAGCAGAATTTCTCAAGACTGTATCTGCACTTTCAAGCGCACCTCTCAAAACAAGTTTCAAAACCTGAGTCAAATTAGAAGCAATTTATTCATATAAACATTCAACTCTGCAGGTTCAGCAAAATAATCTAAATACTATGCACATTGTAAAACAAATTTCCATACACAGCCTTGAGATTTAATATTGTAAAGGCTAGATTAATAGAAAGAGAAATAATTTTGTCCTGAAAATCTTAACATTTTCCCTTTTTATCAGGGGAAGTTGGAATAGATGAAGCCAAGGACTTTTATCTGAGCAGGCAGCTGGGTCAGCAGTCAAATAAGAAAAGAAACATTTCATATCCAAGGAAACCCTATATTTTCTCCAAGCCTTTTTGGGAACTGCTGGAACAGATGCTGTTGTCCTGCAGGCAGCTTTGTAAGCATCTTCCAAGGCTAGTAAGAGAGGGGTGATAGCCACAGAACTGGGCATCTCATTCTCTTTATGGTCATATCCCCTACTAAGTTCTGAGGTAGTTTCTAATTTCTTCCATGCAAAAACATCACAAAATCTAGCAATCATCTGAGGAAAATCTAGCACTTGTTTGGACTTAAGCAAAACTATACTAGAGGGAGATGGGGCAAAAGGTTAATGGTTTGCAAGCCAAGCAGTGGCCTTGACAGAATAAGCTGAGGCATATTTTGTTTTTTTCTTTTTAGGTGCAACTAGATTTCATGGGGGGTACTAGTGTTAGGATCCGTCAAATCAGGAGAGAGAACACCAGTCAGAATAATAAAATGATAGTAATGGAGAATGTATCAGAATAAGCATTTTTCTAGTAATAAGTATGTCCTCACACAACTAAGCTCTGCCAATCTGTGCTGTTATCACAAAAACAGTTTGAAATATATCCAGAATTATTTTACAACTGACAGAAGTTAAAGAATTTCCAGTGCATAAAGTCCCAAACATCAAAGCAACCAATGTGCCACACCAGTGTTAAAAATTAGCTCTATGCACTTTAACCACATCAAACTGCTATAAGATGTTTAATAGCAATTGAAACTATAACTTCTTATCAGAGAGAGTAAAATTTCCATAATACATTCAAATAATTTGTGGTAAAATCTCAATCCAGTTTTAAAAACACACAGCAGATTCATACATTTAGTAAAATAATGCATAAATGTTGGAAAAAACAAGCTCTTTAAAATTTTCCTGCCAAAATATGAAAATAAAGCACAGTAACAACAGCAAACTCAGGGACAATTAATTTGATGATCTGACAGCATGAGACAGCCCCTGATGTCTAACAGCACACAAGCACACTGCACTTCTGACAGAAATACTGAAAGCTTCCTTGGAAACAGTAAAAACAAGCATTTGTTAAAGATGGAAGCTAAATAAACACACTAGAAGTATAAATCCCCACAGGAATTACTGCAAATATTGGCAGAAATAAAATATTAAAATAAATATTTTTAATAAACAAAAAATACAAACAGATTAATAGATCTAATGATAAAATTAAAAGAATGGGGTTCACCAATGAGGTTTATATGAGAGCACCTGGAAAAATCAGCACTGGATCCTGTGAAGAATCAGAGGAATTTCTTCTTCGGTTGGCATCAAAAGACTGAACATACACATTTCTCCTAAAAGCTGGAGGCTGCCCTCTCAGGATGTGCTCGGCAAATCAGTTGTCTCAGAAAGAGAGAGGGACAGAATTCTGAGCTTTTGAAAGCTGCCCAGTACTGAGTTATATTGTCAGATAACCCATAATGCCACTGAAGGAGTGGGAATGATGAACATCTGCTGCTTAACAGCCTCTTCACCTCACCACTGCAGTCCTGTTGTGAAGAATAGGGGGAGATAATAAAGATATATTTACATTAGAGTCTGACTGTCATGGATCTTCTCATCGATTCTGAGGACATCCCTCACAGTCTTCAGAAAACTCTCTCATCTACTTCCCTCAATTTCTAGTCTGCCCTTGCCTTGAGTAGTAAATTCTGGATCCCAGGCCAGAACATTCTACTGTTCAGTCCTTCCACCTCATCTCATGAATACACAGAATATGCACCTCCTTACTATCCTGTCATTCACTTCCAAGCAGTTTCTCATCAGTAAACCTATATTTCAAGCAGCAAATCCTTAGTTCATTTTTGGCAAGTTGTCTGGTTTCACATCCAGATTTCTGGTCAACAGACCTATCCCAGGTAACCCAGTCTGGGCAAATGAACATCTGCCAACTAGCTGCTTCAGCCCCATGGTTTATTATTAACATCAATCCTTTTTCAGATTTGAAAATGAGAGGTTCTCAGTGCACTAAGCACAAGCTAATACCCACACCTCTTTTTGGTGATATTAGTTGGCATGACCACATCACCTAGAGGCAGTTTTTAAGCTGTAGAGTTGCTAGCCCCTTTGCTCCATGATCTTCTATCTAGACAATACTGCTCACTACAGATAATGCATAAAGAAGTTGGTTCACATGACTCTTCCTTCAACAGGCATCACCTAGAGCCTCTGCTGCTGCTCTTAACTCTGTTCCTTGTTGGTAGACTTTTCAAGTTCAACTGGCAGGGATTGGTTCAAACAGGCACCTTCCAAGCTTGAGGGGGAAACACTCAAAATATTTTTTGGAAGTGGGATAACCTTACAGAGACAAGGGGAACACAGATACAATGACCAGAGGGTCAAGCTTGAACTCTACCACAGCTCTATGAGGTTAGCATCTTCATCATTAGACCACTACATCTGCTTGCTAACAATGTCTGTATTTCTGTGTTTATACAATACAGTTCAGCAAAAAATGCAGAGCAATTATCTTCAATGATATCGATTTTGTCAATGTTTAAAATATAAAGTCTTTACACAACATGCATTAGTTTTCTAGGGCACTGTCACTGTTAATTAATAAATACAGTTGTTCTGGTCAAAAAGAACAAATCTATGTAAAATTTAATTTAATTTCATTTTCAGGGTAAACACGTCACTAACAGTCAACATTTAATTAATTTATTATAACACTGATTACTAAAGTATACAGGAACAGACTACACAGCTATTTAGCTGACAAGTGCATGGCAATCGTGTCAAATCACTAGCTTTTATGGTAGTGCTGTCACAACATAGTTATAATACTTACAGAAGGAAGCTATATCATAGCTTGAAAAAACGCACATGTACAATTCATAGCATCACAAATGAAATACTGTAAAGATTCATAAAATCTAATATGAATCAAATGGCTCAATATGTTACAACGTGAGACTGTAGTTAGTTAACTTAATACTGATACATCTCCCAAAGCCTAGATCAATATCTACGAAGCAGCTTTCTCACCGTGATTCTCTTCATGTCCAGCTGTCGGAGCTGCAGCATGTGTCGTAGTACAGTCTGCTTGTACCATGACTCCTGAGCTATTGGGTTGCCATCGAGGGTGATTTCTGAAAGAGACGAAGACTCAGCAAGGCAGAAAATCTCTTCAAAGCTAAAGGAAAGAAGAATATTTACTTACTAAAAATCAGAAAACAAATTAAAAACTCATTAGTATTTTATTATTTATTTATTGTTAAGGCACTGTAACAGTCCCTGACACAAGTGATAGTTCTGCACTTACAGAGGGTCACAGCTGCATCACAATCAAAACAGCTGGAATTCCTAGTTTTGTACTGAGTATACAGAGTTAGTGGCTAAAATTTACTTTACTTATTCTCCAGTTCCACCTACAGGATTTTCATTGTACTAGCAGTTTGAACACTATTCCTGCAGGCAACAATGCAGCTTCAGTAGTATAATACTATCTGAGAATTCTACAAAGCTAAAGGACTGAAGAGCTCAAAATTCTGTATCAGTTGTTTGGGCACCAGTATCCAGAACCCTTCAAACTAAACTTGTTAAGACCCATATAGTTACCAATTTTTTAATACTTTCAAGTATTACTTCGGATTCAGTGAAAGTTTATTGTGTAACATTTTAATGGCCTAGTTCCAAAAAAAATTGCTCTCAGTCTAAGTGACCACTTGCACTGAAAGCAGGTTGAGAGCAAGTCTTTTGGACTCTGGCCCACAGTGTAAGCTTCTTTACAGACAGGCCTTACACCAAAGTAAGTCACTGGAATCTGGTCCTAAGTCTTGGCTGAAAAAAAATCTAACTTTACTTTAGTATTGCTTGTTTTCTCATTAACAAAACAGCTATTATTCTTTGTCCCCAAACAATGTTTACAGTAGTACCTACAAAACTTGGCTATCTTTGTTATAAAATATTTTATGCATTATTATACGACTGGCCATTAACATTAAAAACAAGCTCGCTGATTGGTCAAGTCCAACCAGAGTGCCTGTTGTGAATCAAGCATATGCCAACAGTGAAAGTCTGACTGAAGTACCAGTGAGTGGCCACATTTTTTTTTAATTGCCATCTCTTAGATGGATGGATGAATCTCTTAGACAAGCATTAGTCTGAATGAAAGACTGTGAAATTAAAAAGTGTGTCATTAATTAGTGACTTCGATTCTCACAATCTTTTTTTTTTTCCAACAAATCACTGAGGAACAAAATCACTAAATAATGACAGACCTTTCAGTTTCAGACATTCTTTCCTTCAAACAATGTACATGTATTCACATTTTTTTCAAATGAAAGATCTAAAGCTATGTACCAGCCCACAGAAAATACAAGGAAAATCAGGTACGTTCTGCAAGCTAAAACATACCCGTGTTTCCTTGTATTTTCCCATCTCTCTTGTACCTGTAAATTGTTAGGGGGTTACAGTTTTTTTTTCTTTAAAAAAAAAAAATAGCAATGGAGGTCACCTTTTCTTCGTTGTTTTCTTGCTAAAGCACTGATGTACTGTGTAAGCCTGGGAACGCAAATCCCATACACATGTACAGTACATCATCAAAGAGCAGAATTAGGAAACATGGAAGAGCAGCACGGCGCCATTATACAAAGACATTATTTAAGAAAAATATGTTTTTTTTTTTTTTTTAAATAATGTCATTGTATAATAGCAATAATCAACTCCTGGGTGTGGTATATTGAAGCTTTTTCCACACTTGGCTTTGTTTAATCACTTGGGCTTCACCTTCATGATTAAACTATACCAACTGTGGGTAAATCTTCAATATACCACACCCAGTCATCATTTATTGCTATAATATCACATCGACTCAAAAGAGCCTATACCTTATAAGACAAAAGAGCTAACTATTTTAATTTCAAACAGTAAGCAAAATATGACATACTGTAAATCCTTCCTGTAAAGTTCCAACATAAAGAGTCTAACAAGTTTATGTCTTTACACATATAAAAGCAAAACTGTCCATCATATTCAATATGTCCCAATATACAGGTCCATATAGTAAAAAGCAAATTGCAATGTATGCTACAAAATGATTCAAAAAGTTGCCTCATAATACTGTGGGTGCTTGCTCTTAATAAATATAGCATTATCTTAAAAAGAAAATTAATTATTCACTGTTTTTCCAAAATCATTACGAAAATTTGAAACCTGAATTATATTGTTGGATAAATCATATAGATAGTTATTTTCAGGCCCACAACACAGTACTGCACATTGACATTAAATTAAATATATTTTAAGATATCCAATACATTATTAAATCAAAACATTCTTGATAGCAACAAACATCATTAACTGTTATTAGCAATGGAACCAATTTTATAGTCATTTGTAGACTTTTTTTTACTTTTTAAACCATATGTTGTTAGTATTGTAAAGTTCTGTAATAAAAAAATGAGGGCAATAAGACCAAATACACAGCAATCAAAGGCCCAAATAGTTGCATATTCCTGGCCTGAAAGATTTCAACACAAAGACCTATCTGAAAAATAATGACCAGTTCAATTTAGTAGAGAGAGATGTATACCCTGAAATGGTATTTAGCTGAAGCCCTTTGACAAATTCAGCAATGCTACCTCTGCAGGCAATCCTTGATCATTGACATCTACTACACTGGTATGAGAAGATACTAAACTTGGGAAGAGTTGATGCAGAGAACTATTTTTAATATGAGACAACTTTACAGAAAGTATGGAGGAAATGTGATTCCTAGAGCAATATTTGATTTACTGATGAAATTTCTACTTATTACTTAGTATGAGAACTGTGAATTATGCTATGCTGCTATCCTATCTTAAAAATGGTGGTGGGTAAGTTATCTATATGTGTATTTATATCTGTACTGTCTAGAATTTCTTCTGTTATATGCTTCCTTTACCCTCTTGAGAAAACAATGCACATGAGCCTGAAGCAACAAAAGTTCATCCAGTGATATATTGCATTTGTTGATTTGAATGACAATAAAGTTTACTTTACTTTGACTTATTGCTGACATCTACAATGAGAAAACTCAAATTATGTAGTACAAAGAGAAAATGGTCATTATGGGTGGAGTGGCAGCTTGAAGTAAGGCAGGAATAATACCACAATGGTAAAGTTATTATCACCTTAGATAATGAGCTAAACATTAAGCAATACCATATGGGAGAACAAACACTGTCTGACAGGGTATTAATGTAAAAGTAAAGTGCAGTGCAAAAATAAGTCTTCTGCTTCCTGCAATGTAACAAAGCAATGTAAAGCATAAACAAAAAAAAATCCTATGGTAACTAGCTGCAGCTGAAACACAGAGAATGAGAAAGACAAAAAACTATAATAAGTAAGAAATAATAAATATGAATTAATGAAAGTAACATAACCAGCAGTTACACGGACTTGCAATTTCTCCTCTTCTTAATAAACATACCCCTTAAAAAACTCTACTTGCTTTGTGTGGAGATAAAAATGAGCAATAAATAAATGAACGAATGAATGAATAAATAACTGCAGCACCAGCAACAGTTTCCACAATGTGTGTGTATGTGTTGGTGTACACACGCGCATCTATATGTGTGTGTGTGTGTGTGTGTGTGTGTGTGTGTGTGTGTGTGTGTGTGTGTGTGTGAGAGAGAGAGAGACAATGTGTGGGGAGAAGTTGCAATGTTTGGCATTTTACTGCTATTATTAGTGAACATCTTTAATTGTTTGACTGCAGTAAGACATCTGAGGTGTACATAGTCAAGAAAGTAGCTGTAACTGCTGGGAAGATTTTTATGCAGGGGGTTTAATACTTTGCACGCACTGTATGTGTACAAATTTCTTCATTCATTTGAACATAATATGACACCTGAGGTGTACACAGTTAAAACAACGGCCTGTAATTGCTGGGTGTGTGTGTGTGTGTGTGTGTGTGTGTGTGTGTGTGTGTGTGTGTGTGTGTGTGTGTGTGTGTGTGTGTGTGTTGTACCTGTGCAACAGTGTGCACATCTATGTGTTGCTACATCTATGTATATATGTGATTTTTTTGTATGTGTGTGTGTGTGGACATTGTTAAATACTTACATAACTTATATTCTAGATTTAAAATAATTCTTCCAACATATAATTACATATGCTACAGCACATTCGAAACATTTGGCAGAGGAACTATCTATTTTACACCAAAATTATAAAAAAGGATATACTTTGTTTGTGTCTTTCGGCTTTTCCCAGTTAGGGGTCGCCACAGCGGAACTCCGGTCCGCTAATGATTGGCAGTAGATTTTTACGTACTGGCTTGCCGGGCCTAACGCACAACCTTCAACGAAGGAATGCCCATTCACGCATGTTGCTACACAGAAGACGCTCTGAGAATCGAACGGGCAACATCTGTGAGGTGACAACGCTACCGCAGCACCACCACCGCAGTATTTATAAAAAAGAATATACTAATTAAAAAAAAGAGAAAAGAAAAAGATAATGGGCTATCTGTTAAATTATTTTGTAAGTGCAAAAATGCCCTTCAGAGTGGGTGTTATTGGGAAATAGTGTACCTTCCAGGGGTGGTGAAGTATTCCAGCTGCATTGTTGGACCTCACAACATATCTGGGTAGGATGTTATTTTCCTGTAACATCCACCCTGCAGAGTGTTACTGCTTGATTGCATAAGATACTTTGTGAAATGAAAACAATGAAGACCAACAAATTTGACTCATGAGGGAAAGAGATCTAGGTATAGCAGTAACTCATTAATGGTGGTAGAAAGTAACATTAGTCCCCAAAGTATGCTATTAGATTGTGAAAGTTTTTTTTTTTTTTGTTTAATAACGTAGTTGTGAGTGTGTGCCTCCTGTGGAAGGTTGGGCGTCGGGCTGGCAACTCGACACCGTAAATCTCCACTGCCAATCATGAGCGGACAGATGATCCGCTGTGGCGACCCATAACTGGGAAAAGCCAAAAGAAGAAGAAGAATGTCTAAATGTGTTTACGCTAAATTTATACTTGCCAGAATGTTTCACATAATAAACACAAGTTGTTGAGGGTGTAGTACTGGCATACTAGGTGATTTTTAACGCATAATTTAAAATATAATTTGGGGATGCTCCTTGCCAGATCCAATAAAAAGAAGAGCAGGAATTATGAAAATTACTTTGGCCATGTACAAGTAATCTTACTGCATCTTCATTTTTGATTAGCATAACTAATGTGAACACATTAAGCAGAAGTGCAAGATTCATGCTAGAGCTTATGATACTTGTTACTACAGAAAAATAATTTACTAGATAAAGAAACAAGGGGTCTGACCTACAACTGATTATGTGCAGTTAATAATGTCTGAAATGCAAGATCTAGAATTAGCTACACAAAACCAGAATCTCAGACAGAAGACAGTAGTGAAATAGACTCCAAGAATATTAAGTATGAGTTTATAGTGCAACACTTATGGTCTTTTTCTAATGTTGTCGAGCTTCTAGACGTTTGGTAGTTAATATAAAGAATAGGTTTATGAAAGTGGGTTTAGGTTTGAGAATCATTTTTTTTCTGTTATTGTAACTTATTGTAAATGTTTGTCAGATGGATTTTTGAGTGACTATTTTACATGCTAAACAAGTGCTGATAAAATGTACTCTGTATTATTTTTCTTGAAATGACTGTATGAGATATTTTATGCTTGTAACTAAGTGCTGCTCTGTGTGAATAAGGTGGACGATTGCTATTTAATTAAAGGATATTGGATTAGACTGACATGCCTTCCTTTCCAAACCCCCTGTCTATTTTCATTTTCTTTAATTAAGACTATTTATGGGAGGAATTTTATTTAATAATCTGCTGATACACAATGACTCAACATCTACTAGTAGCTTATGTGCAGGACACCATGGGTGGGGAAGATGGGAGCAAGTGATTAGCTTGCCCATTCTGAAGGAGTGTTTGAGATCTGGCCCACTTCAATACTACCACCTAATGGAGAAAGACATTTACAGTATACAATGTATGGGCGAGGTACAGGCGCTTGGGTCTGGAAGTTGCATGCATCTAGTAAGCTTCACTTCACAAGTGTGTGCAGTAATATGTGCACCAACAGGGGAAGGCACTTAAGTTTCACTTCTGCCAAAGTGCCTGCCAGCTGCTGGAGGAGAGGGTTAGGGCTAAATGAAAAAAAAAACTGCCTGCATAATGACCTTTTGTGAGTAGTTTTCATCCAAAACGAAAAAGAATGAGTTGGCTGATCTTGGAAGGGCTGTTGACTGGCAGGCTGCAAGGGTAAAAAAAGTCTATCATTATTAGTTTTATTTATTTATATATATATATATATATATATATTTTTTTTTTTTTTTATTATTATTATTATTATTTATTTATTTATTTTATTTATTTTACATTTGTTGACCGGGCTAGTCTAGCTGGATATACATCCATTTTCAGTAGAGGCCCGGGGAGAAAAGCTCCAAACAAAAATAATGACAAAGTTAACAATGCATAGAAAAATAAAGAATCACAACACAGAGGTAGCATTGGTCGAGAAAACAGTTATAATAATAAATTTGTAAACTAATCAATTTTAGTAAAAATTATACTAAACAATTCTACAAAACACATTAGAAGGTATGAGCAAGTCTTAGTTAAGGGAAAAGAACATATATATTATTCTCATATTCCAAAGTAAGAGGAGTGAGTAGATTTGGAGGCAAAGGTTACAGGAGTAGGGATAGGGGTAGGAATAGATAATGAGAAATAAGATGTCAGTCTGGGTTAGTGCATGGACAAAGCCAATGAGCTTTCAGATGTTCTTCAAGATATTTTTAAAAAGAGAAGTAGAAACAAGGGTAGAAAATTCCGAAGGAAGCTGATTCCAGAATTTTCCTGCAGTGTTTGAGAAAAGTGAATCCCCGGCTTTGTTGTTAGCTTTATTTGAGGAAACTAGAAGCTTGTTAGCACAGCGTAGTGTAGTTAGATTTGTATATGGTATAATTAGATTAGTCAGGATAGGGGTGTTGTTAGGGTGGTATAGGATCTTTTGTGTAATAAGTAATTGTTGACAGAGTATATGGTTTTGCAATTCTAGCCATCCAAGTTGTTTGAGGTTAAGGCAGTGGTGATTTTTAAAGGGGGAACTTGTGATGAATCTAGCTATGCTATTATAACAGGTGGAGAGTTTAGAGAGGTTGTTTTTGGACAGGTTAGTATATATAACAGATATATATATATATATATATATATATATATATATATATATATATATATCACAACCATTATATAATGGTATATTCCATATTTTCTTCCGTGAACTTGGTACAAAAGATTAATTTGATGATTTCTGAAACAAAATTCTGAATATATGGATAATCCTTAATGCTACTCAAATACAAGTTATGTTACTTAGTCCACAAGACCTATTTTTCTTAACATAAGAAATATTTTTCTTAATATTTTTAGCCTTTAAAATAATATTTACTACAATTCTAGAGTAGTCTTGAATGTATGGGAAATCTCCATCTGAGGTAACAATATTAGTGTTAAAATCTGAGATAAATAATTGCAAAGAAGTCTACTAACTGATCACAATCACTCACAGATTCACCATTATTTTTTATTTCATAATCAAAGATGATCCCTGGGATTCATTAACAATCATGTAAGCTTCACACAAAACATATACAATTACAGCACGTTAGCATGATAAGCAGACTGCTCATTGAATATGCACGATGATCACTATGCTTACATGATTCCAAGCACTCTTTCATGACTAGCAGCAGTGTTGTGGGCATGAAACATTGCTAGGTATCATGAGCATGCAATGTAAATAAAAGTCCCTGCAGGTATGCAAATGTATTATGCATGCAGACAGCTTATATGAAGTAAGAGCAAATAGATAAGAATTTAGCTGCATGGGATGTGAAATTGGGTTAATGTACACAGAAGTCAATGTTAACAATACAGAGATAAGTATGAGGGAAGGGTAAATGGAAAAAAAATATTAAGTTAATGTATTCAAATGTGATGATATCACAGAGAAGCATTTTCAACAGAAAGAAATGCTCATAATGATGGTAATAATAAGTAATCCTGTTTCTAATTTTTACCCATGTATATAACTTAAAAACGGACATGCTAATAATGGATGTGAGAGGGAAACAATGCAACATTGTAAGAAAGGGGAGTAAATGCGATATTAATGTTGATAACATACCAAGCTGATAAATGGTTAACAAGGACAGTGGCTACATTACAGGCTACTTGCATACAGTGCAGTTACTGAATATGACATATATATAGGGAATGTATGTAGGATTACTGACAATAGGGCTATATGCTACATTTCATCTTGTATAAAAAAGGCATGAACCGTACAGCAGCTGTTGTCATTGGACAACCATAGATAGGGGGGTATATTACCCTGACACGTCTTAAACAAGTATGTGTTTTATATGGCTTACAATCAAAATTGTAAAGGCTCAAGTGAAAAAGTCGTGTGAGCAAAAGGCACAATGCCAAAGTGGATTAATACAACTTTATAATAATGAATGTAAAGCTTGATTCGTTATTATGAGCTCGGCATTGCAAATGGATATTGGAGTTCAGTGAGGATCAGGGAACTTACCCCTTTCCTCACTGTAGTGCAATCTTGAAATTGGTATATATAATTTGCAGGGAGTGCAGGGGGGCTTGCTCCCTACTAAAACATAAAAGGACATACAGACTTTCGAAGCCATAAGTCTGGTAAGTCAAATGTCATGTTTACGACGTTTGACATATAGGTTACATTTTGTTTTCCGTTTTAGGATTTTTGCTCGTTGTTTAGATGGCAAAAAATGTTGACATTGAGATTATGATAGTAAACCGCTTTATATACATGTGCATCATAAGCTGTAATATAACAGCAATCAAAATACACAGGTGACAAATATCAACACAGATATGATGCCACTGCAGTACTTCAGGGTCTCTGTAAACAGAGTGCATCTAATACAGGAATATACTGGCAATGCTCATAAGACATTACAGTGAACACTGACATAACAGCATGCAAACAATACAACACACACAAGAAAGTGTCCGAACACAGGCCCAATCACAATTTATGATGATCTGGCATCATGCCATACAAGAAGATGTTATGTAAGCTCTAATGTCCAACAAAGCTGTGCAGTGTGAACAAAACAATTACAATAATACATAAATGTTTGGAGGTAGACATGCAGTACAGTGCATTCTTATTTGGAAATTAAATAATGTCTGTGATCAATGACATATTCATCATCTGCATCTTGCCAGACCCGAACACATGCTAGGACAGATAACAGAAAGATGTGCATCAAGCTATGATGCCACAGAAACAAGCACACTGTGTGTGAATGACAAACATACTTGAAGGGCTTACAGCACTTCCCCAACTGTAATGGGAATGGGATCCTCTACCATGGAGTGTGATGCCTTAAAATGGTGTCCTCTAAATACTTCCTTTGGTCTGACACAGTTATATGACAGACATAAGTTACAGATTCAACTCCCTGCCCATCATACTACATACTCTACAAAGCTATGTATTGATTGCATCTGTCACATGACATAGCAAAGAATCTTGTCAGAAATAAATAAAATTAACATCCAAGATAATAAAGGACATTTGAGGATAATGTGTACAATATGGTTTTGCCACAATGATGACATGAAGGTAACTACATTAACCTTCACGCAACTATGAGCATTGCAATATCAATGTTTCTTGACCAAGAAGCCTGTTCCTGTTGTTCTGTATATCAATGTCCCAGATTTGAAACATACTGGATCTGTGTACACATGCTATACAAGTCATTACTGAATGCATGTGATGCAGGAGCACTTGGCACCACAACATTTGCAGAACAACTAGATCAGTGGTAGGATATCACAAAATGACTTGATACTTCTTTCTCCAAAGTAAAAATGGAGAATGATAACTTCATGCATGTTGTTTGCCCAGTGTCAGTGCATTCTAGAATGTTGCCCTTTGCTAGAACTGAACAAAATGTTTTTAGTCCACCAACAACCAACATAAGCATGAATCATCTGCACCACAGTAGAAGTCTTAACAAAGCTGTGAGACCACCTATGTAAAGTCATTACATCCTATGATTGTTTTGCAATTTGTATGAGCGAAAATGGCTGGAGAGGGTTCTCCTACTATAACGGTACACATTATAATAGTTGTGGATATCATTCATGCATTAGCAGTAGTAGGACACCCAATGTTTACAGTCAGTCAATATAAGTTTTGAACACCTGACTATGTAACGACAGAAGCTACATGACATTGTGAAGAGTGAACGTGCCATGGTGCCACTAGTGCTACATCTGTGAGATATTTTGGTATTTGAAACACTGACATTATGTTATTGCTTCAAGTGATATGTGTGCCTGTAATTTCTTTAAAAGGCTGTTGTTATATGTGTTTTTCGCACACAACATTGCTTGCTGCTAGTTGTACTCAAACATGTGATGCGTAATGCAGTTTTCTCTGTGATGGTATAATGGCAGTCATGTACAATGCGTGGATAATCACGGATTTGAACATATGCCTTACTGAGGCAACAGTATGCAGAACAGTGTCTCATGTATTCATGCCACAAGAAAATCATTAGTATTTCTCATGTGAAAGCCAAAAGTCATCCCAAGGTATCATCATTGCCCAATAAAGCAGTTCTGTGTCAAAAATGAGTAGAAATCATTGTAAAAGGAATCCCAAGCCTACATATACATAGCAGATAGCTGGCTGAGAACACTGTTACCTACATGCACATACACAGATATACTGGCACAAGAGAGCCTAAGGAGTAGCGGCTAGATTTGAACATACTACCTAAAATCATAAAGAAAAAAGGAGGTCATTGTCCCACTGTAGTCATCCCTCATTAGACCCATTATAGAATACAACGTCCCATTTGGTATGTACCTCTCAAGACATCTGCAACAACTAGAAAGGCCGCAGAAATACCTCACTAAAAGAATCACAGGCCTAAAGCACATGCCGTATGCTGACTGCCTTAAAAACCTCCAGCTATACTCTGTCACATATCATCTACTCCGAGGCGATCTCTACTTAACATACAAGGCCATGTCAAACCCTGAGCTGCTGGACATACTACACTTAAAGAAATCCCAATCCCTCAGAGCCACATGCTCCAGGGATCTAAACCTTGCCATCACAATAAACAAAACATGCTGGAGGGATAGAGTCCTGACCCAGAGACTCCCCAGACTCTGGAATAGACTGCCCATACATGTCAAGCAGAGTGCCTCTTTGGCCATCTTCAAAAATAGCCTTGATGATTGGATGGGAGAAAGGAAATTCACCCCAGGGATCACATCAGTCACCCTGCTAGACAGGGGTCCAGGAAAGTAAATAGTGTGGGAAGAAATAGCCAGGGAATTGTTATGGCTAGGCTTGTATAGGCCCTTGGGCTGATAGCCTAATACCAACCTATGAACCTATATGATCACAAGGTATAGAACATTGCCTAAATCACATGGGTTACACAAGATGCTATTTTCTAACTAAACAAAATGTTTATTTGAATGGATAACATCATCATTTTTCATACATGGATGTTCTAAAAATGTATGAAGGTGGTGGAAGTGCATAGTAACACTACACATACTACATGCATTAGAGGCCTTCAGTATACAGCAGGACAAATACAAATGTATAGTAGGCAATCACTGCAGATTCAAACCTCCTCCCTGTGTACCTATGCAGTCTAGAGAGCACAGTATCAACAACCAGCACCACAGGATAACTCACAAGACCTTTGTAATGTAGTATATTTTTAACAGCATGATATACACATTTTGTTTCCAAAATTGTTTACTGCCTGGGGTAATACAAATTTGTAGGGTAATCCTGTACCAATGAAAACCTGTCTCCTAAGTGGAAGTTTACATAAGGGGTATTGTCACACATACAACTGTACATGACAGTACATACACACAGTCACATCAATTAACCACTGCTGTTTTTGAACCCCCTATCTATCTAGTTACACAATCTATAGAAGACAGAATTAGCCACAAATGCCACAGGAGAAGTCTGAGTTGTAAGGGCACAGTGTGCACTTTTGAAATGATGACCTAATCAGTATGATGCAGAGAAGAAGGGGATAATTGTAAACCAGTGGGTTATCACTCAAGCATTCCTGCCAGTTCATTCCGGGATGATTGCATGGAAAAAGTAAACATTTACAATGTCACTGTCACTTGTCTTGTCTCATGCTTGTACAATGTGCATTGACAGACAATTCCTAAATACGACAGTGCATTTCTGGATACGGATTATGTGTGAAATGGTTACCCATCATTGTAACACAGCTGCAAATGTAACCACTGGAGTGCAGATATACATTAGCAGACTGACTTAACTGAGTCAACATCACTCTGAAATCCAGAAACCTTGTTTTCAAAATTCAATAAAGACATACGGTCTTTGTACAACTTAAACAAAGAATTATTTGCTGAAAATATTTTTTACTCTCTGCCTGAAGTTTAGCACTGGCTAACGCAATTGTGCTGCAGAAGGAAAAGTATTAGATTACGCATAATCATATCTTGAGGTGTTGAACTTAGAATGGGAACTAGAAGCAGTGAATGGTGCTTTGTGATGACTTTTGTGAAAATAAGTAGCATACACATACAACCATGTCTGAATCTGATGGAATACATAACATGTATGTGTTACGGCCATGTTTCAGGTGTCATTGTTTACATATTTGTCATTACAACTTTAGTTTGTCAATACGTATATGTATGCTACAGGAGCATTATGAACCAAACATTTATGCTAGTAGAAACATGGTTTATAGAAATGGTTTTGAAGCAATGAGGTTTATTTGATGACGCAGTGGAGGTGGGAAGAGGTGGCTCTTTGTTGACAGGAATACATGTACATACAGACATAATAAGAGATTAGTTCATTTCTGCACATATTTGTGTTGTGTTACAGTTTAGCATTCTAATTATTCGGACAAGATCTGTGCAAGACCATATTCACAAAAGGCAGCAAGCACATTAATACACCAGCAGGAAATGGTGTGTTAACACAACATGTAGCAACAATTACACCCACAGGAGTCGTAATAAACATTCAGAAACACTCTGGCGTACATCCGGATTTGAACCTTGACAGTATTAAGAAGAGAGTACAGGCAGGGTGAAATTGGTGAAGAAGAGTGTCAAGAGTGATTTGTGACAGCCAGGCACCAGTAAGAGTGAAAGGGAAGGTCTACAAGAGGGTAGTGAGACCAGTTATGTTATATGGGTTGGAGAAGTTGGCAATGACAAAAAGGCATGAGTCAGAGCTGGACATGGTAGAGTTAAAGATGTTAAGATTTGCACTGGGTGTGATGAGGATGGACAGGATTAGGAATCAGTATATTAGAGGGTCAGCTCAGGTTAGACAGTTTAGAGACAAAGCCAGAGAGACGAGATTGCATTGGTTTGGGCATGCGCTGAGGAGGGATACTGGGCGTATTGGGAAAAGGATGCTAAGGATGGAGCTGCCAGGTAAGAGGAAAAGAGGAAGGCCTAAGATAAGGTTTATGGATGTGGTGAAAGAGGACATGCAGGTGGTTGGTGCAATAGAGCAAGATGCAGAGGACAGGAAGAAATGGAAACAGATTATCTTCTGTGGGACCCCTAACAGCCGAACGAGAGAAGAAGATTTGAGGATAATCTAAACACCCCAAAGGAACTCCTACTTAATAATGTTCCAATATGACAGCAAATTGCAGAAAGGGAGCATGCACGTATTGATCATTACCCTCATGACAACTGTATTCTATACATTCAACTTTTCAGCTTGTTCAACAAAGATTAGCCTGACTATACATAGCTAAGCACAGTAGTGTGAAGGGCAGCAGAATAATGAGGCCGAAGGCAAAGACTCGCACAATTTTGCCATTAGCTGTGTACACCCATTTAGCATGATTTACAGTTGGTGCTCAGTGCCAGACATTATGCAAATGCAAAGGAGAAAGACTAATGACACAGAAGGGAGAAGATACACAGATGGGGGAGAGGGAGACAGAGATCAAACAGCTTATGACAGAAGCAGGATAATGGTGGCTCATAATATGGGGGTAACAGCTACACATAAAATGGTGTACTAAAAACCGTCAGTAACACTTAGCTAACACCCAGATTAGTTCTCTTGGATTTATGCAAAGATCTCTCTACAGATCTGGCTGAGCATCAAGCCTCAAAGGAACTCCTGCATCACACACTTTAAACCACACAAATGAAGAACAGTGACAATTTAGTAAAGCAGAAGGAGTGAACAAAGAATGAGAGAGAGAGAGCTGGAGAAAGTAACAGCAACAGTATTTTTCTGGGACATGTAGGACCATCTGTATGGAGTGTTACTCTTACTGCTGCTGGCTCTGCCTGTGGTACTGGGAAAAATGGTCCTGGCCCTAGTTTGTCTTTGTTGAAGCTGTCTTCTGAGAATAATATTGAGCAACAAGGAACAGACTAAGTATTTTGGCAGAGGTGGCTGGGTCGTACTTCAAGCACCTCCTGAGGTGTCTAGACACAAGAATCTTGATTTCAGCAAGGTTTCTGTATCTAGACACTTCAGGATATTCCTAGTTTAAGCATGAGCATTGTTGTATCCTTGCTCGGTGAAATTGGTGGGTTACTCATAGAAGAACCCATAAAATATGTGTAGCATTACATGTACTAGCTACAGGTACTTTTCAGAGACCCACAGGGGATATATTAGGGGCACTGCAGGCCTCAGCTTCCAGAATACTGCATCAGTTTCTGAATGCAATGCTACAACATGTAAAGGAGTGTATCTGTTTCCCACACATCCCACAGGAGACAGCAAGAACTACGTAGGAATTTTATGCAACAGCACACTTCCCTGAAGTTTTGGGGGTCATAGATTGCACACACACATTTTTTCAGTAAGGCCCCTCCCCTTCGTGGTAATGTTGTTTCATCAAAAGGACTATCTTTGCTCCCCATATCTATACATGCATACTCCTTCACAAGCCACCATTTTAGAAGAGCACTGCAAACATTTGAAATCTTGATTTGCTTCCATTGCAGGACAGGAAGCTACCATCACTGGAGTAATCAGTCTAAATACATGTTCCTCCCTAACCTGCCCCTGCTTTTTCATCCTCTGCACTGGAGCAGTGGCAGGTCTAACTGGCTGCGAGTCACCTAATTTTCCTTCAGGACGGCTGCCATACATCCTCCCTGCCAGCAGTATCAGTTGCCAGTTCCATTAAATGAACTTGGGGCAACTGGGCAGTTGTCAGGGCTTTATCCTTGTATGCCAGTGGGTTGACTAGTTTCTTAAATTTTTTTGATAAATGTATATACTCTAATCTTGTTTTTCCCTAATAGAAACTGTGCAGAGTTCAACCTCTGTTTTTGTTTAAATGTATACTTCATGTAACTGTTCCACCAAACTGGGTAACAAGTTATAGCAGTAACACACTACTTTTTCAAAGCTACATGTTTATCAAGTACATCATATAATGGACTATAAAATATATTCCAGGCCTCTTTGATTTATTTTCTAAGACACCTATTCAGTCAAATTTGCCAGTATATTTATTGATCAACTTATAATTAGCTCTGTAACAGCTTCTCAACACAGACTTTTTCTCAGTATAAATTAATGCAATGACGCATCTGATGGTCAGAGTCAGTTAGTGTTTCGCATATTTCAACATTATAACAGAACAACTCAGAGGCATAAACACACAAATTGTTTTACTTCTTATCCTACACTGTACAACTTGCTCATTTCTTTTTTTATTTTATTTGACATTTTATTTTACTGGAAAAGTCCGGCTGGGACAATATCCCACTTTTAGCAAAGGCCCAGGGAGAAAAACTCCACACTGATATTAAATAAAGTTATTACAAAGACTAATACAAAAGAAAAAGTAGTTATGTACTTACCATAACGTTCCATGTGAGTTGTTCATCAAGCTTTCATTCTTACAGATGGGTTTGGAGCCGATCCTCCACTCCGAGTTGGCCTACTACAAAGTTCGAGGTCTTCAAATAGCTTGAGGCCAAGTCCCTATCCTATGATGCACCTAGAGTTACCTCAGATCTTGTTTGCTGTGTATAATAATACCATATGTCATTCTATCACTCCATAAGAGAGAGTATAGAAGGGTTGAGCAACCAGGAAGGATCCAGCATCTCAGTCTTCTAAAAGCTCCGGAGGGGGTAGGAGGGAGAGAAGTAAGAATGAAGGCGAGATGAACAACTCACATGGAACATTATGGTAAGTACATAACTTCTTTATGTAAAGTTGTTCTAGCTCACCGTTCATTCTTACAGATGGGTAGCGTCCCAAGCACCATCTATCTCAGGTGGCTCACGGGAGTATGTTTTTCAGGACAGTAGACCCAAGAGGCCCTGTCTCTTGGAGGCCCTGTCAACTTTGTAATGAGTGATAAAGGTACGAAGTCTTGACCAAGTGGCTGCTGCACAAATGTTATCAATAGGAAGTCTGGCAGAAAAGGCAGAGGATGCAGAAAATGCTCTGGTTGAGTGAGCCTTAATTTTGTGTTGTAAGGGCATACTGGCAGCTGAATAAGCAAATGTGATACAATCAGATAACCACTTAGACAGAGTTGTTTTAGCCACTGGCATACCTTTCCTGGAATCTGAAAAGGAAACAAAAAGCTGTTCAGATTTCCTAAAATCTTTTGTTCTATCCAAGTAAATTCTGAGCTGTCTGTGAACATCAAGTTTGTTCTGTGTTGTAGATTGTTGGAGTGATTGGGGAAGAAAACTGTTAAATCAATAATTTCATTAAGATTAGTTTCAGTGCAAACCTTAGGCAAAAAGGAGGGGTTTGTTCGAAGTCAGAGACCGTCAGCATGGAAAATCAAATAAGGAGGCTTAATGCACAAGGCTTGAAGCTCTGACACTCTGCGGGCAGAAGTAATAGCTACTAAAAAGATAGTCTTCCATGACAAAACTTTGAGGTCACATGAGGAAGCTGGTTCAAATGGAGGAAGGATAATGCAGGAAAGCATAAAAGTTAGATTCCATGGGGAATAGGAAGATTTCACAGGTGGTCTGAGATAAAAGGTCCCTTTGAGAAAGGCTTTGGATAACTTGTGTGACATAATATTCAATCCTTCAAATCTAAGATGAAAATAATAAATGGCAGCAAGCTGAACACGAACTGTTGCTGCTGCAGCTCCTTTGTTGAAAATCATAGTCAAGAACTCTAAAATGGAAGCCATAGGGGCTTGGTAAGGATCAATATTGTTTTTAGAGGCCCATATAGAAAAATTTTTCCATTTGCTAAGGTATAGCTTCCTTATAGAAGATTTATGAGAGGATAAGAGAATTTGCTTCATCTCACTGGAGAGGTTATGGAACCTGGCTATGATGGGAATTGGAGCAGCCAAGCTGTCAGCTTCAGGGACTGCAGAGAGGGAGGAAGTACAACAGATCAGAAGGTCCAGAACTGGGTCCAGAATCCAAGGGTCTTCCAAAAGATGAAGTTGAAGGAAGGGAAACCAAATCTGACGAGGCCAATGAGGGGCTACTAGAATGATGGTCCTTCCCAGGGTTTTTGCTTTCTGTAGAACCTTGGGTATCAATGGGATGGATGGAAATGCATACAGGAGACCTGGAGGCCAATCATGAATGAGTGCATCCCTTGAGACTTCTCCCGGAAGGGGAATCAGGGCAAAATAGCTTCTGCATTTCGTGTTCATGTGACTGGAAAAAAGGTCGCAGCAAGGCTGGCCCCACCTGCGCAATATCCTGTCCACTATTTCTTTCTTAAGGGACCACTTGTGGAGCAACAAAATTGCTCTGCTCAGCTTGTCTGCTATTATGCTGGATTTTCCCCAGGATGTGAGTTGCTAACAGAAAGCGCAGGGTGAATCTAGCCCACTGCCATACTCTTACGGCCTCGCGACAAAGGGCATATGACCTGGTTCCTCCTTGTTTGTTCATGTACCAGACCACTGACATGTTATCTGTCTGAATCGCAATCGTACCCAGAGGAAGAGTGTCCTGAGGACACTGATATGCAGGTGTGTCTCTTGATTGGTCCATGTCCCCTGGGCTGTCCTTCCCTGAAAATGCCCCCCCCCAACCCTATCAGGGAAACATCTGTGGTCACTGGTGGGGGCAAAACAAAGGGACGACCTATCGTGACATGAAGTGAGGTCAACCACCACTGAAGATACTTTTTGCAAGAGTTTGTGATCATTATCAGATGAGACATGGGCAGCTCTCAGTAAGACTATTGAGTGAACAACAGCCAGTGCAGTATCTGCATGTGCATGCGACCCAGCAGTAAGGCCAGAATTGCAGCTGCCATCATACCTAACAATTTTAGAACTTCTGATGCTGGAGCCTTGCTTTTGGATATCAGACTGCAGACCTGCTGATGGAGTAGTAAGACTCTTTCTACTAGAAGTCTTAGCATGGTGGTGGTGGTGGTGTCCAGTTCTGCTCCGATAAAAATGGTATGTTGTGATGGCGACAAGGCAGATTTTTCTGAGTTTATTGTGATGCCCAGCTGGCTGCAGGGTGACTGAGTGGAGTCCCTGGCTTGAATGAGTTGATGCCTGGTGGTGGCGGTGAGGAGCCAATCGTCTAGGTACGGAAACACCTGGAATCCTAAACGTCTCGGGTGAGCTGTGACCACTGCCATATATTTGGTGAACACTCTAGGGGTTGTAGTGAGACCAAAGGGCAGGGCTTGAAACTGGTAATGATTGGCTCCCAGCTGGAAGCGCATATGATCCCTGGATGGTCTGGCCATGTTTATGTGGTGGTACGCATCCTGGAGATCTATCGAGCACATCCAACTGCCTTTCCCTAAAAAGGGAAGTATCGACTGAAGCGTGACCATCTGAAATTTCTCTTTCTAGACAGATTTGTTTAGCCTGCTAAGGACCAATATAGATCTCCAGCCCCCTGTCTTTTTTGGAATTAAAAAGAATCTTGAGTAAGTTCCTGATCCTATCTGGTCTGCTGGGACTGGTTGGAAGACTCTTTTTCTTAGCAAATTTTGGACCTCTACTGTTGCCTGTTCCCTGTAACTGGGTGGAACGTCCAAGATTTTCCTTGTCGGTGGAGGGGGTGTGGAGAAATGAATGAAGTATAGTCTGGAAATGATACTTGTACCCAGTTGTCGTTTGTTATTTTGAGCCAGGTGTCTATATACAAAGATAAGCGACCCCCGTTTGCCTCCAGAGTAGGACAGTCAGGCATCCTTTCAGGAGCGCTGATAGGGCTTCCCAAAGAAGTGATCTCCGTCGCCCTGGTTTTGCGGACCCCCTCTGCCGCACCATCTTCCATTATTGCCCCCTCCTCTGCCCCTGGAGGGGGTTTAACCATGTATGTCCTGAAAGGCTCATTGGGCTTTTTGGAACCACATTTTCCCTCCCCTTTGACCCTTGGGGTAGGGTCTGGTAAGGGTGGAAAAACAGACTCCGACGGCAGACGGAGTCTTTCCTTCCTGCTCATACCTGGTCAAAGTTTCCTTAACTGTGGGCCCGAAAAGGGACGAGCCATCAAAAGGGGTATTCACAAAGGATGACTTGAAGGGCTCTGCGAATTAATACAAGTGCATCTAGGAGTGTCTCCTAAGAGAAATTTCTGTACCCGCTGCCCTGCTCATTCCATCAAGAGCATACGAAATGAGGTGCATGGACGGGTTAACAATGGAGTTGAGGGTAGCAAGCTGGGAAGCAACTTTGTCTGAAGCTCCTGCAGCTACTGTACCCTGAAGAGTATCTCCCAGCTCTTTAAGGAGATCTCTTTGCAGTCTCGTGAAATGGGTTAGGTAGTTGAGCAAACGGAGTGCAAAAGTCGCTGAACTGTAAGTACGCTTCCCATATCTATCCATGATCCTAGAATCTCTGTTAGGAGGATGGCTAGAAGAGGAAGTTTCTTAAATTTCCTTTTTGATGGCTGCCGCCACCACCACCATAGCATCAACTGGCACACACTTGGTCAGAAAGGATTTGTCTTGGGGAGCAGAGAGAAATTTATTAGGCCTCCTAGGGAAAGATGACATGGTGTCCAGAGACTCCCACGCCCTTCGTGAGACCAGCTGCATACGCTCATCAAAGGTGGAGACACCCAACAGGTGCAGGGCTGAGACCCGAAAGCCTTCAGAACTGACTCGTCTTCAGTAGGGTTTGTGGACTGCCAGTCACCCCTCTGCCTAAGGTTTTCTAGTATCTCAGCAAATGATATATCCTCAGAGGGGGACCGTGGGGACCCTTCTGATTCATCTAAATCAGTATCAGATGTCAGGGACTCCTGTGGGGAGTCTAGATGTTTCCTCTTACAAACTCTCTTCCTGGGAACCTCATCAGTGGGAGCTTCTGGTGAGGTCTCAGAAGAGCATGAGCTACCCAATGGGGCTTCCTGAGGCTCTGGATCTCTATGCTTGGCCAGGATCTGTGAAGCAGAAGCAGACACATGTGCTTTAGGGGAGGAAAAAGCCGGACCTGAGGTCGAGGATTTCTTGGGAGATATAACTCTCCTCAGGACTTCGAAGGCACCTATGCTCCGATGTGAAGGGACCGACGGATCCGAGGAAACAGTCGATACCCCCGACACCAGGACAGTGGGCTCCAAGCCAGTGGTAGGAGCTGAGCTCATCTGAGCCAAAGCCCCAAGAGGCAGAGTCGGAACCAACAAGTCAGTCCGACTATCCTCCTCGGATCCGACCAGAGTGTGTCGGCTCCTAGAGTCCTCAATCAGTGCCAAGGATGTCAAAGTAAACGGAGCCGAAGACACTGAAGCAGGCACTGGCTCTGAAGGCTCCATGATCAACAAGTCTGACTTCTCCAGCTCCGAAGGACCAATATGGCTCAGAGAAGGAAGAGTTGTAGCTGGCATAAGGGTCTTCGGCTCTGAAGCCGCTTGGGTCGGAGCTGATAAAAATTTTGCAAAGGCCAGTACCTGTAAAAGCTTCTGCACCACATGATCCACATCCAAATCGGAAAGGCTGATTGAAGACCAAGATGAGTGGATAGAGGGTGGTACCGACTGTAGCAAAGGAGACTTGGGTACTTCGGATACTGGATCCAGGATTGGGGACTGTCTCTGAAAAGATAAGATGGTCAGCTCCGATGTCTGTGGAGCCGATGTCGAAGACCTTTTGGATTTTCTACTCTCAGAAGTCTTGGAAGACTATGAGGACTTGCTGGATCCATCTTGGTCACTCAAAGCTTCTTGGAAAGAGGGTTTCAGCAAACCTCTATCAATCAACTTCCTCTTTCTCTCCTGGAGAACTCTGGAAGAGAAAGAATGGCATATGGAGCAACTATTTTGTACATGTAAAGCTCCTAAACAATGCACACAGTTGACATGACCATCAGTGACAGACATTTTTTGGCCACATTTAGGGCACTTTTTAAATCCTGTCTTAGGGTGTTTGTCTTGGTCAGCCATACTGTACCAAACACAATATCAAAAAAGATTACTATCAAACTAAACTCTTTCAAAATTTGAACAGTAGCACAGTCAAAAAAGCCCTTAGAAAAATACAGGCTGAAAGTCAGACACACACAAGTACTTATCTAAACACAGATAAAGTATTAATTTGTGGCAGAAATCACTGTCTAAATGCATACAACAATATTAAATGCTAAGCACACTGTATCTATAGCAATAAAGATAGCTGGTATTTCCACACTAACTGAACCTTATCTCTAAAAATCCTAAACTGTGACAAAAGGTCACTAAGTACACTCTAAATGTATTAAAAAGAATGCAGTGACAAAGTCACTGATAAACACACTTTAAACTAGGCCTATTTTGGCATTTCGACAGTATCGGATCGACTAAATAGCATTCGCTATTTAGTCCATTCGATAGCGTCATATAGACATATATATATATATATATATATATATATATATTTTTTTTTTTTTTTTTTAAACCTAGGTTAACTTGTTTTTTACTCAGATTACACAATTCTCTACAGAGTTGCAGGTTACAGGTAGTTTATAGTTTAAGCCATTCTTCCCAAGCTTTGTCTCAGACACTGTAGTTTTTGAATGGATACTGAGCCATGACACATGGTTAATTTTCACTCTTTTTTGTGGAGTGGGGTGGTGTTGTTTAGAGTATTTAAAAATAAGGTATTAAAAGTACTGACTGCCTCATCGAGTGGAAGAGTTTGTACGGCAGACTAATTAAAGACTTTCAATGTATTAATGAAGTAGTCTTTATTGAATTTAGAAAAGTTTTGGGTTGTTTTAAGTTTGCGAATGATAGTTTGGTGGTTAGTATTTCTACACATATAGGCTGGAAGGTGGTCACTAAGTGATGTACGAGCACCTTTATGAGATTAGTCACAATAAGCTAGATAATGTTTTAGTGAAACATGTTCATTCGAATATGGGTCATCAGTTTAAGTTTATGGGTATTGATAATATTTTGCAGGACACTAAGGGTGGACCATTCTCTTTCAAGCTGGAAGAGTTGGAGTTATTGTGGCAGATTAAACTTGATTCGTTTAATATGCCAGGCTTGAATGAATCATGCTCTACCACTAGTGTGCTTAAACTCAAAAGTTTACAAAGATAAATTTGAATGTTGATTTAATTTTTTTATTTTTCATTTTTTTATTTTTATACATTTTTCATTAATATGTTGTGACAAAATACTGATTGTTTTTTAATTTTGTACGTTTTAACACATGAATCTTTATTATATTAGATATGAGCTTAAGAGAAAATTTTTTTGTATTATTTATGGTTGTGTTGAGGGGTAATGTCTTTTTAAATTTTTATATTGTTAATTAAGATTTGTCCCGCGTTTTTTGAATGAGTGTGTATTTAAGATCAATTTAGAACATGAATGGTTACTTCAGATGAAGTTTGCATTGCTGCAAACGAAAAGCGCTTAAAGTTGTTACTGTTTTCCTGTTAAGAACATTAAACCTGTGTGAAGACTCAACAGCAGCTTGGACCATGTGTTTCGTTTTTACTAAGCGAGTTTGATAGGTTCCAGAGGTTGTAAATTTACTACAGTCCAAGATCAGTGTCTGGTCTAGAACTGCACCATAACTGTCGGTATTAAATCTAATGTGTGTTTTAATAAGTTGTGTGTAACCATAAAGATTTATACTAGCTGAGGGGAAAGGCTTTGCCAGTCAATATTTACATCTCCTAGTATGATTTTTTCATAAGGTATATTATTAATTGCCCAGGAGAGGATTTCTTCTAACGTTGTTGTATTATTTGCATGCTAGATAGATTGTAACAAAATACAGCTGTTTTTATTGTTAAGCTTTAGCAGTGATACTAGTATTTTGGAATTTGGGGATGTGTGAGTGGGGGGGGGGGGAATTGTATGAACATGGATAAATTAAAGCTATTCTTCCTGCTTTCTTATAGGGCCTGTCAACTCTGATAATACTATAGCCTGGAGGGAGTGGTTCAGAATCTTTAATGCTAGCCTTAAGCCTCTGATGGGCAAGAATATCAGGGTTATACTACGATATCCGGACATGTAGTTCTGTTGGTTACAAATGCTATAGATTTTGATAGTGACAATATTCAGTTTTTTTTTAAAACAAGTGGGAGAATGATGTAGTGAGAGGCTTGATGTGCTAGTTTTATTAGTATTGATAAGTGGTTATTTAATGATAGGACAGTGCAGCTGGGAAGAGGTAGTGTACTGATTTAGAGGGGGACCTGTACGAGTTTTATTTTTTGAGTAGAGTAGAGGTAGTGAAGTATTTTGTGTTTAAAATAAAGACAGTGAGAGATTAAAAAGGAAAGGAGATATGTTGTTATAGCTACTCCTAATGTCATAGTGTGCTGAGTAAACTACAGTAGGAGATGTGTATAGAGGGGGAAAGTATACAGTGATAGTTTGTTGGACAGGACTTCAGTAGTAACAGAAAAATACATGATGCTTGAAGAATGATTTAAATTTCTGTGGTTATAGAGAAGGGGAAAAAGTGAGGTGTAGTATGAAATGGAGAGGCAGAAATGAAGTTAATAAAGAGAAGTAAGTGGAGATGATTGGTCTTATTAGTTAATTCTAACTATGCAATAATAATAAAATTCAGAGGCATATAATAATACAAAGAGCAGATAAGGCAGATGCAAACCTCTTTGACTGGAAGGGGTGAGAGCCTATGAGTGTTTTTTTGTGAGGTTGTTTTTCTGCAGGTGGGAAAAGTAAGGGTTCTTGAGACAGACTGTAATTTGGACAGGGAGAAGTAGGTCCAGTATAAAGGATGTGATGTCTGGGGATGGGTGAGAATTAGGGTAGTATGAGGAGAAAAGCAAACTAAGTCCTGCAGGAAAAACAATCAGACAGGATTAGCAAAAGGTAAGTAAATTTGTCTTAACAGACTAGGATACATCAATAGCTGTGACAGTGTTATAAATAGCTGCAAAAAGATTGAGGTATTAAAATGAAAAACAGGGAAGATAGTTTCAGCAGGAGATACAAAAGGACAGTATGTCAAATATCAGTATACTGATACTAAAGGAGATGTAACTATGCCAGGCCAGATGAGAGAAAGCAGACAGGGAGCTAGGAGTGAGATATATGAAACAGACAGGGGACAGACAGCAGCCAAAAATCAATAGTAAGTCACTTTACCTTACAGTTGAGAGAAACACAGGAGAGTGGCTAGGGTACAACGCTACAGTAAAAAATAACTCGGCTCAACTAAAAAGGGAACCAGATATGGAAAGTATTCCTAAGACACTTCAGTATTCATACAATAAGGTGAAAGGGGGTAGCTGCACCCATTCTAAAGCAGGAGATACCAACAACAGTGAAATTTCTCTACACTAAACCAAGTACCACCTATCTAAACAGTTACAATACAAGGAATTCACTTCTTTGCAACCCCTCACTCTCTTAATGCTCACTGGAGCAGAAATAACCAGGTGTCCTGACCCTGCTTCAGATACTTGCCTGATGTTATCAGTGACATCAATCTGAATGGGGGGAGGCTTGAGCTTAGCATCACTGCATCTAGTAAAATGTATCAAAGAAAGTTTAGTTTGCAAGTTAAAGAAAAGTAAGCAGACATCTCTCTAAACCAAGACACTACGCACTGTATGTCAGATGAAGAATTGATATGTTAATAGTAAGACAGAAAGGTAACACTATTCACCTTTATGCTCAACAGCAGCAATCAAAACAAATACAGTGTAGTGCAACTGCTGGGTGGATCATCTTAATAAAAAAGCACATTCAGAAGATCATGCTGGAGAAAAGTTTGAGTAATTCTCTAAGCATGTTCTTTTCCACTGCCTGCTCATGTAAATGTAGTATGTTATACAACAGTAACTCTCAAGCACATTAAGCTAATGTAAGGGGTGGAATCAGACCTACAGTAATTTAACTTCTAACTGTTTTACCTACTGATAGGCTCCTATATCAACTAGTCACCTCTGTATAAGGGCCTTGAAAATCAGAGCTTAACAGTAGTTTTGCTGTTACACAAACAAGTTTAAACAGGGAGAGAGAAACAATAAAAAGCCACAAACTCTTGCAAATGTATTTAATTAGTCAAAAGTGTATTCAGCTAATACATTACTTTCAATAAGACATTTCCAAAGATTATTTTCAGTCTTATTCAGAGAAGAATAAATTTTCCAATTTACATTTGGTTAAGTTAGGTTACCCACACATATGGTGTCTATTTTACTCAAGACAGATCTAAGATTCCCCCAAAAATTAAAGTTATATGTTAACTATAATGATTTATCTAGCTGGGTCACTCTGTACTTTGTAAATGCTGGACTGATGCCGACAGAACAACTAAGAAAATAAAACTTTCCCAGGCTAAGTCCTTCCCCATATCCCATAATATACCACAGAGGACCATCCTCTCCAGATCTTTAGTATGCCACACAAAGAGGACAAGTACACTCAACATAAGTCTCTAAACCAAGTCGCAAATAGGAGGAAGGAATATGGGTGTGTAACTCACCAAGTGTGGACCTCTTCACTCAGATCTATAATTCATATTCAACAGATTAATCCACACTTCTTTCTCCCACTCCACACTTCCCAAGGTCTTCTTTCAAAAGATCCTTACGAGGAACTAACTTTCCGGTTTGTTGCTTTCAGGTAACCTCCTTATATACAACCTTGATTGTTAGTTAAAACCATGCTATCCAGCTAACTGCTATGAGAATATTCCTACACGTCACATTTCAGAACACCTAAAGGCATCTTACACATTGTCAAATCACTGCATGTACTACTGTCATGTGGTTTGAATATATGTTTATCACACAGTGGCATAGGGTCCTGAAAAGTTTGAAGAACATAGAAGGAAGACCCACATCAGTGTTCTGGGGATGATAAGATTAACCTCTGTGTCTAGAAATCTTGGACAATTTGAACTTATCAATGGCTCCAAAGGGCATAAATGTGCATGGTGACCATCACCAATGGAGAAAATTTAGAAACAATTGTCTCGTATCAAACTGGGTAGATGCATCTATCATTGTAGAACAGCACTGCAGATATTGGAAATCTTGACTTGTAGTAACATGGCAACTGATATCCAAGACCACTTACGCAGTGCCTGTTGTAATATTCTCAAGTAATACCTCATGAAATGTGCCATGGGAATTGCCAATGCCATCAAGTCCAAGGCCTTAAGGCAATGATGGGCAGTGTCAGACAGTCACTGATTGTTGTTGTGTCTTTCGGCTTATCCTGGTTAGGGGTTGCCACAGCGGAACTCCGGTCCACTAATGTTTGGTAGTGGATTTTTACATGCAGGGTTACCAGCCCTGACACACAACCTTCAACGAAGGCACGCCCATTCACACATGCCTCCACACAGAAGACGCTCTAGCTGAGAGTTGAATGCGACAACGTCTTGCTGTGAGGTGACAACGCTACCGCAGCACCACTACCATTGAGCTATGAAATTAATCACAGAAGAAGGCAAATCCATTTTTTTGAAGGCAAAAGACCTCTGCAGTTTATGAATTTGATAGCTGGGAAGGCTCCAAATAAAACTTGCAAACTTTACTGTTGATACTAAGAAGTTAAACAGGCTGACCAGTGACTCCAAGCAGAGGTCAGACTGTTTAAAAGAGAAACATCTAGGAGCCAGTCATCCAAGCAGGAGAAAGCTATTTCATTTTGAAGGGTTTTTTTTGCAGCACTACAGACATGCACTTGGTTAGCATATGGAGGGGCTATGGTGAGATCTAACTGAAGGGTCTAGAACTGACCATGACTGGACCCCACCTACTACAGAGATGCTCCATGGACTTCTTGGCTAAAGATACATTAAGACAACCATCCTGGAAGTCAAAAGATCAGATCCATTGTCCTTCTGACAACACTTAAGGAAAAACTGTAACATGACCATGCAAACAATCTCCTTAGAGTGAAGTTGCTTAGGCCACTTAGGTCTAAAGTAGGCCTGAGGTCCTCTGCTTAGTTTGGTAATAACAGGACTTGGAGTAATACCCAAATTCTTTTTGGTTTGTTGGGATTTTTGGATGGCTACTTTTACAAGTAGGTTAATCACTTCACTTCTTGCTGCAACATTTGGTGGGGTGGGACATGGGGCAAGGGTAAGAATCAGGGATATGGATGTGTGTGTGTGTGTGTGTGTGTGTGTGTGTGTGTGTGTGTGTGTGTGTGTGTGTGTGTGTGTGTGTGTGTGTGTGTGTGTGTGTGTGTGTGTGTGTGTGTGTGTGTGTGTGTGTTTAAGGGTTTTGTATACCCTCCTACTCCACTTGTTCCTGCTGATGGTTAACCATGCGGGAAAGTGAAGAAACAGGCAGCTCCAAATGTCTCCAGACTGGAACACTTAGGAAAGACCTCAGGGATTCTGATGCTGACCCCCTTAAAATGAATGCAGCCACCCTGCTGTTGCCTGTTACCTCTTCCTTTAGAGGGATGGCACTTATGAAAGCTACCATAGCAGACTGCTAACTCTGTTGCCGTTGTCTTCACCAAAAATGTAACTGACCTCCACATCCTAGAAAAAGGCACTGAGGAGGATAACATTTATTTTCAATAGCTGAGAAGGTTTTGCCTTCAGTCTCCATAATATTCAAGTGCCTCAACTTCAGAGTAAAAAAAGAAAATGACCTGAAAGGATGAACTAATGAATAATGAAACAAGGAACTGGCTGATGTCACCAGGAGGGTATAAACATATTTAATAAGTACTCCCCATATCTCTTATTTTCTAAGATAGCTTGCAGCACTATATATTTTAAATTGTGGCACATTCATTTCTGCGACATATTTAAATAAGAAATTAGTTGCAATTTACCTTCTAATGGCATATAGGTGGTCACATACATACACCTTTGGTTTGTGGTTAGCTTTGCCTTATAAAATACTGAGCAAGTGTCCCATAGTGCCAGATAAACAATGTTTCCTGAATCACAGTCAGCATAAGTCTTAAAAATAACTGATATTTGTTGAAAAATGTTTAAAACTATTTTTCTAAATTTATTTACAAAGGTTACATTTATCACATGAAAAAGCAACTTTTCACTGACTAAATCTATTATTAACAACATTATTTTGTTCTTTATAACATAAAAGGTGTTTTAGATTATGTGCTCTTTTATAACTAAACACTCGACCATCAGAAACTATATATTTACGTGGTGTTAAAACATTTAAAATATGCCATTGTTTCTATATAACTTCCTTAATATAATTTGTATGTCTGTTATAAGTGAGTGTGACCCTTGTTGTTCTACATTCATTACTGATTACAGTAAATGATGTATAGTCAGAGAAAACAGGTGTGGCAATATCCCCATTCTGTGTCGATAATGGGGACATTTCCTCCAGTAATCATAGCCTCTTGTTTGAAAATATATTTATTTTATTTATTTGGCATTTGTTTACTGGGAAAGTCTGACTGGGCATGAATCCCATTTTCAGCAGAGGCCGGGGGAGAAAAGCTCCAGTATGCATAGTTCAAAATATACTACATAATATTATCGCGTGAAATGCAGTAACAAATAGTAGAATCGACATACAGGATAAAATAAATGATTAATAATATAAATATATAATAATAAATAATTCAACAACCCATTTAACTGTTGTTCCAAAATAGTGTCCTTAGTATTTAAACTAGCTAAACATAATATTTGACCTCTAGCTATATTGTGAAATATACAGCATGGATGCATGCTAGCCCTGTGAAGATGTGCATTCTTTCTAACTTATTTTGTAAATACTCTTGCATTAACCAATCCATTCTCAGACTTTTCCAGATGTATATCAAGGAAATTAATTTCTGTGTATGAGCATGTGCTCTTAAATCTGAAAAATTCTACAGTAGCCATTACATAATCCACAAATTCACTGATGCCCCTTATACTATTCTCCCAGAGGATGAAAATATCATCCACAAATCTTTTATGAAAAAGTAAACAATGTACAAATATACTGTCAGGGTTAAATACAGACGACTTCTCTCACATGGCCAGAACCAAGTTTACGTAGGTGTTGGCTGCTGGCGTACCTGCAGTTACACTGTGATTCTGCAAAAAATATATTGTTGTTTAAACCAGTTGATAATGATTCACATACTGTGTTAATACTCAGACATATTTGACTGTTCATGTCAAATATTGTCTTATGTAATAACTGCCAATATCATTTGGTATTACAGTTAAAAGCAATTCTATATATAAAATGACAAGCATACAAGATAACATTTTATAACTAGAATACCACTGATAAAACTGTCTAAAAAAATCATTACTGGCTTTAACATAACACGAGAAGTATAAATATCCTTTCAATATGTCTTCAAGATATAAAGAGATTGGTTGTGGGAGCCAACCTTGAGGAGACAATAGGTCTCATAGGAGGTTTTAATTTGTCTTTATGAATCTTTGGTAACCAACAATAAATAGAAATTATGGGGTGCAGTGTATAAAATTAAGTCAAAAGATCTAAATTATCTGTAACCATTGAGATGCATTGTGAAAAAATCATTACATTTTTTAATAATGCTGTCTACTTTGTTTTTATCCATTTTTATGTGTCCTCATCATTTAATAATTAAAAATAGCATTAAATAAAATTCTTTATCCATGACCACCCTTATCAGCATATTTAATAACTATATCTTGATTATTAAGTTAAGAATCAAGTGCTAGTTCTGAAATCCCTCCACAACATTATTGCTCACAAAGACAAAATGCTGGATTTCTTAAAGTTAATTTGATTAGCATTTGTGCTTTCAGGAAAAATCAATTTCAAGTTCAGTTTACAAGTAAAAAGTCTCAACTCAGTCAAACAGTCAAAGAGAGATGTCCATTATCTGCTGGTACGAACATCATACTTTTACTAAGTAAAGATAATTTGGTTGCTGTGACAGAATGAAATTATAAACTACTTCATCAAAATGGCTCCACCTTACAGAACCATGATAGCCTCTTACGTTTCCTCTACTTCTTTTGTTTATTCTATCTCTGCTTTTAATTCTTTGTTGCCTCATTGGTAATGGTGTATCTTTTAAGAAAAGGGGAAAATTCAACTGGATCTAAGGCTGTTATTTTACCATACACAGTCACTGATGAATGTAAGTTTCCATTGCAAACATCTATTTCCATTTCCTGTCATTGTAATTTATACTCATTTCCCACTAATGAACTTTCTGACTTACTCTTATTAGAGTGGTCAGTTTTCGGCCAGGAAAAGATGTTTTCGTTTCTAAAATCATGTCTCTTTTTAGCATGTGCTTCTTGGTAGTAATTGATCATTGTCCAACGGTTAATAGTGGTTCTATAACAGCACTGTACTCAGTTTGGTTCATACAAAAATGCTGCTATGTTAGAACAGAGTTCTGTAAATTCCTTACTTCATGTTTTAAATTTTCAGTAGTTTCAAAAAAACTCATTCATCAGGTACTTATTCTTTGGAGAATTTTGAATGAAGTAATTTCTCATGTCTGTGTCGATTCTGGATATGAAGAACTATATGTGGGCATTTTTAATATTTGTAATCCAAGCAGGACAATATTTAGACTAATACAGGCATTGAAACGCTATCTCTGCCATTATAGATGACTGAATAACTGCACTTAATTTCCCAAAGTTTTTAATTTATCAGCAAGGTCAGAATGATTATTTAATTTGCCCAGTCACTCTAATTTTAGTAACAACATATTTTCTCTCAGAGAAAGTAAATGTAATAGACTCTGTTCTCTTGAATTCTTTTGTGTAGTTTGTTGAAAGAACAAATGTAGTGAAGGATTTATAGCAGAACTGTCCCCCATAAATCACAAGCTTTTTCCAGACTTAAAATGTAGATTACGCACAAAAAAGGAGGGCTCAATAGATAGAGATGAGTGCAGATCAAAATCCAAAAACAATGATGTTACACTTTCTCGCCATTTTATATAGGCTAAACTAACCACAAACTTAAAGAGTATATATATATATGACCATATATCTAACACTAGCAGGTAAGTCAAAACTAAAGCCTTATTTAAACATATTGTAGAAACGTATGGGACACACAATTTTAAATTTATGGTACTACAATTTTTTTTTTAGAAAATAATAGAGGTTGGGGAGTAGTTTTTAAATAAGTTTATACCCTCCCTGGTGACTTCAGTCAGTTGTTTGTCTTGACGTTTTTGCTATATCTGCTTACCCTTGGAGCTTTTCTCCCTGGGCCTCTGCTGAAAACAGACATGCATCCAGTCGGACTATCCCGGTCAACACATGTAAAATAAAAATAAATAAATTTTGAACACTTGTCTCTGTCCACTAAGTCTTTTTTTTCTATGTGTGATGAATTAATAAATGTTGCCTCAGTGTCCTTGGTGAAGGCTGTGAAACACAGCTAGATCTGCCTCCAAAAAGCAATACAGGAGCGTGCACAATGGGCCACACCTTCTGTTGAGTTGTAAACCTCTCTCCTCATGAGGTTCAAACATGTGATACATTTGCTGACTAGGACTATAAATTCTGTGTGAGAGTCTCAAGACTGATTAAATCTAGATGGAAAGCCATCATTTGGGCTAGACAGTTTATGGTCATCAAAGAAAATGTTAAGAATGCAAAACCCAACTGCTAAGGTAGTCTACAGCTATGAACTTATTATGGGGTAGGGCTGCTGCTGCATACCTTATAACATCTCATCTTGCTTGTTTGCTTCAATGCTTATAGTATCAAGCTTAGGAGTATCTGATCAGGAAATACAGTCCTGGAGTCGGCGGGGTTAGAGAATCTTATCTTTTTTTCTCAAAACTGGAACCACAGTGCTGAGGTTTTTCCATGCTGCACTGGTCACAGTTTTTAACAGGGGTACCAACTGGAGGACCACCCAGAAAGGCTGATGGTTGGATCAAAACACTTGCTGCAATGCCCTTCTGCAAAGAGAAGAGATAACAGATCAGTAAGCCATCCTTCCTTTTGCAGCATTATCTCTAAAACATTCTCAAATATGAGGTCATGGAGGAGATGATACACAATCAGCATCCTCGTTGTTTTCAGTGACAGGTGTAAGACATGTGGGAGGAGAGTTCATGTGCTTCCAAATGCACTTTTGACTTACTGCAATATTCAGGACATGTGTATTGTCCTTTGAAAACTAGCACTGTAGCACTATAATGCCACATAGAAACAAACTAACACCCTGGTGTTATCCTTGAGAATAACCTCACTTTTCAAAAAAAAAATTGGTATCATTGTCGAAAAACATAATATCAGATGTGACCTAATATTATAGACAAAATGTAGTCAGTGTCCTCCCAAATCTACTTTATGGATTCATCTAGTTATTTTTGTTAACAAAGCTTAGACAAACCTGTTATTTCAATGAAATTCAGCCTTGGTTATGGACACAAGACCCACCACTGCATTGTCCACCATGATCTATCTTCGCCTTTATTTATGTAAAAATTAGAGGATGTCCTCCCTTGCAATTTCCATACATTCATCTTCCCCAATTCAAAATATCCCACTGTCCAATTTATTGAGCAATATCAGCTGATATTCTTCACTCTTCAAAAAAAGTCCACTCCCATAATTATTATGGGTGATTCCCTGTTCAAAAATCAAATAATTGACTGAGTACAAATTCTCATTTTATTTATTTTGTTTAACTGTTTTTATTAACTGGGTAGACAGACTGATCTAAGGACTCTATTCAGCCATGACCAGGGTGCCAAAGCAGATAGATACACATACATAAAACAAAACACAAGAAATACACTGTAGTACAGTGCTAAAATAACTTAAAATAATGTGCAAAAAAGTAACTTGAATGGAAAATACACTTATAATGGCAAAAGCACTGATAACAGAGATGAGACAGATAACCTTAGACATAACATTAAAAAGCTGGTTTTGCATTCTTTTTAAAACATCTTTACTAAAACACAAGTAAAACCGTGACACGGGTACACATACATTAATGTAAAAGAAAACAAACCACAATAACATTTTTTCATGCATTATACACATACTTCCTTTTAACAATTGACATTCATTCCACCATTATGCAAATTGTACAGTTCCTTCCTTGCCGTAAACCTCACTCCTCCTCCTCATTATTCTTCATGCATTGTTCCCATAGATTCCATGTGGCTCATGACGGCTAACAAAAGACTGAAGTAATGGAACATTTCAGAAAGTTACCATTTCGGCTACATAGCTATAGAAAAGGAGTGGTTTCTGCTTATTCTTTTCAGAGCTAAACTGCTGCATTTAGCCTTCAGCCAGTATCCAGAAAAAGTCTAGAACACAGAGAAAAATGTCACATGGAGAAAGTATAAGTCCTACTTTTCCATGAGTTATGTTTGAATTGCTTCACTGCTACAGTAGCTTATGGGTAGTTTCCTTCCAAGGACACAGTACCCCGCCTGCTTGCCAAAGTTCTAACTCTCCTCCCTCTCACTCACATGCTTCCCTCCAAAAAGGATGCAGCCTATCAGCAGCCAGGATAAATCACCCAGACAACAACAACCATCACCACAAAGGAGGCGGTGTCCCACCTCAGCTACGTATGAAGGGGGATTGTGGGTAAGTGGTACTACTGCAGCAGTGAAGAAATTTAAACATCTACTGTTATAGGTAAACAGGAATAACAAAACTGTTTTATCAGTCTCACTGCTGCAGTAACCTATGGGTAGATTTCAAAAGCTTAGCCTACCTGGGAGGAGGAAGGATAAGGGTTTAGGAGCCGCCTGAGAATGGTCCTAGCAAATTCTGTCCTGGACCTACAGAAGGAATCTAGCTTGTAGTGCTTTGTAAAGGTATGAACATAGGACCAGGTTGCTGCCTCTGGAATACTTCTGGAGTCCACCAGATTCCAGTATGCCATTGTATATAATAAGGCCCTTTGCATAATATACATTAACTTTGCCTGGAACAGTTACACAATGTTGGGAATAGTAAACAATAATAGCAGAGGACAATCATCTGGATATAATCAGTTTAAACACGGGTTGGCCTTACTTATTCCCAGCACAGGAAACAAACAGCTGTTTTGCCTTCTTAAAGGACTTGATTCTGTCAATATAGTATCAGAGCTACCTATGCATATTCAATGCAAGTAGGATTTGTTCTCCTATGTTTTATGGTTTTGGGAGGGAAGGTGGGAGGTTGACAGCTTGATTCAAAGTAAAATTAGAAACAACTTTAGGCAAAAAAGATTGTGAGTAATGTGACTCTACCCCTGTGGAAAACCAAATTGGGTTTGCCTAACATGACAGCTTACCACTCAGATACTTGCCTTGCAGATGTCAGAGCAATAAGTAAAACAGTTTTCCAAGTAATGAACCGCAAGTCAGCCTAAAAGGACAGTTCAAAAGGAAATAGGGGCGTTTTTTCTTTTTCTAGAACAAAATTGAGATCCCAAGGAGAATAAATTTGCTTGCGAGGGGGTCTCATGTACAACACATCTTTCAGAAATGCTTTGATAACAAACATACAAGAAAGAGGGAATCCACAGGCAGACAAGCTAAGTTTGCTGCAAGATGTACCTTGATGGAAGCATATGACAAGCCATTTTTAAGTAGCCCACACAAATATTTGTGAACTGGAAGTGCTACATCCCTTTTGAGACCTCTGTGATTAGCAAGTCACCAACAAGAAAGTCTCTTCCATTTGCCTGCTAGCAGCAGGTTTTCCTGCTTCCTTTAGTACCTGCTGCACATCCTCTTGAGAATGGCGCCTAAAAGTTACTAAAACTGAGTAATCCAGGGTGTCTGTTGTAGTTGATTGATGCTAGAGTTTATCAACCCCCCCTTGTGCTGTGGGAGTAGAGCCAATCTGTGAGAAAGCTTGTGGTAACTGCCCTTAAACAATTTCATATGAAGGGAAACCAATTTTGCTTAGGCCAAAAGGGACTCACCACAATGATTTTTGGTAATTCTTTCTGAATCCTTAGAAGCACCTTTGAAATCACTGGAAAGGGTAAGAAAAGCATAAAGGAATATTCCTGACCAAGGAAATGACATAGGATCTGTTCTCCATGCTTGGCTGCAAGGACGTCTTGAACAGAATTTTGTACTTGTCTGTTTTGTAAGGAGGCAAACAGATCTACTTGGGGTGTTCCCCACATCTAGATCAAGTTATACGGCATGCCTGTATTGAGTTTCCAGTTGTGCGGGTCTATCCAGGAACTGCTGAATCTGTCTACCATAATGTTTTACTCTGACGGAATGTACAAGGTCTGAAGAGTCAGAGAATACTGAACAGCCACCTGTTGAAATACAGCATCATTTTGGTGTTGTCTGTAATCACCAGTAAAGCAGTTGGGGCTCATAAATGGTGTAGAGATTTCAAAGCACGAAACACTGCAAGCATTTCCTTGATGTTTACATATGCTGGTCTGTCTATACAGTCCCACAGACCTTGCCGTTTTACTCCCATGGAAACTGCACCCTGAGCATAATATGAATACTATGTCTGGACAGACTGAACTGGGGTTGCAAGGAAGAAAGTGAGTCTTGGACTGAGAGCCATTTGATCCCTCCACCATTGCAATTCTCACCTTCCAAACCCAGCACATGAATCTGAAAGTCCAAGGGGTATAGAAGTGCTGGGTACAAGAATTTTTTAGACACCACTGGATTTTTCACATGTGCAATCTTCCAAGTGGTATCGTAAGGATCATTGATGCCATAATGCCTAGAATTCTGAGAAATTCTCTTGCAGGAGCCTGACGCCGTTGAGAAAACTCAGAAAGATCTGCTGGTAAGCTGATACCTTTTCTTTTGGAAGAAAGGTCTTTTGCCTGATTTATCTATCAAACATGCCATAAAGACAATTTCATGAGTGCAAGTGAGACAAGACTTTTGTAGGTTCAAGTGAAATCCCAGAGGAGTTAGGAGGTTGGTCGCCTTTATTAAGGACTCTAAGCATCTGGGAGAAGACTCTGCATGAATAAGAAAATTGTCTAAAGATAAAATCTGGATAACCTGCTGTGAGCCACCACTGGGGCTGGGCGCTTTGTGAACCCAAAAGGAATTGCAGATAACTCATAATGTGATCCATACACAGCAAACCTTGGGTATTTCCTGAAATGGGGAGCAAAGGGTATGCGATGGTAAGCATCTTTTAAATTTAGTGTTATCGTAAGACAATGGTCTGGGAGCAATGCAAACACTGATTGTAGGGTCAACATCTTGAATTTTGTAACTTTCACATAAAGGCTGTGAAAAGACAGATCTACCATAGGTCTCCTTCTTTGGTAGCAAAAATATCACCCAAGTGATTTTTAGGTACTGATTCTAAGACCCCTAATTCTAGCACATGTGTAGAACTGGTAGAAATAGGTCTGTCTGGTTGGGTGGCTGTGGCGAAGATGCCCCTGAAAGGAGAAGGAGAGTTCAACCATTGTCAAGGGAATTCTTCCTGATTCACCTTCAATGTCCATCTGTCTGAAACCATCCTGACGACAGGCAAAGAGGTTGAGCGTCAGTTGCTATGAGAGAGACAGGGAAACAGGGGCATGAGGTATGGATAAGGTAATCAGATTCCTGGCACAGTCATTTATTAGCTGCAGTTTTACTCTTTTTAGGAAAGTCGCTTCTTTTATTTGGTATGGAAGAGTTATCCTCCTGCCATTTTCTTTTTGGGGCCAGCTTGTAGTTGTGCTGGGATTTCTGCTTGTTCTGTCATCTAAAGGTTAAGAAACAGCCTTGTTAGGATAACCTGGGTACATGAAAAATCATAGAAAATCCATGCATCATTTTACCTCTGTCATCGTACTGCTTAAGGATCTGTGTAGCTGCAGACCCAAACACCAGAGCTGGGCTAAGTGGAGAATTAAGAATTTCAGATTTCAAATCGTCAGAACGTCTTTGATTATGTAACTAAATAAATCTTCTCAACACCACAGAAGTTGTTCTACACAGTGTAAGCACAGTCATACACACTTCTCACAGCATGTTTAGAAACTTGAGTCACATTAGAAATCTGATTCAAATATGACCTGCCTTCTGGAGACAATGAAGCAGCAAATTCTTCCAAACTGTAAGCACATTTAAGCACAAACTTCCACATATAGCCTTGATAATTCAAGAGCCTAAAGGATAATGTAGTAGAAGCAAACAGTTTCTTGCCTTGCTTGTCTAACCACCTGCCCCCCCCCCCCCCATCAGAAGATACTGGGTTAAAGGAAGCCAAAGATTTATTCCTATTAAAGTCAAAGGGAGAAGCTGCAGGTTAACTTCAAAGTTAATCAGAGATGTAGTAGCTAGGGGTGTGTTTGTGAGTGTGTGTGTGTGTGGGGGGGGGGTACTTGTGCCAATGTGATTCATGGGCCATCAGAATAAATCACCACCACAAAAAGCTTTTAAAACAGGCAGCAAGAAAACAGTGATTCAGGGACATGCCATAATAATGTGTTCCTCATGGCGGCTAAAACTGTCTCCAAATCACTTTTTTTTTTTTTTGCAATTGCATAAACTGATACACCTACTGCTGCAGGCACTTTATGTGACCCCAACCTCAGTCTGAACTGAGCTTATTGACCCAAAACATTTTCTTCTCCAGTCCATATACTACATTTTGGGCTGGTTAACATAATAGTCTAATTTATCTATGTACTTAATACGTTGTGACAGCTATTTTGATTGTATATGCTGTTTCACTTCATTTAAAAATCTTACTCCGAGTCACTTTGTACTGTATCATTTGTGCTCTGACCCTTTTTTTATTTATTTCCGTATTTGCAGACTTTTGCCCATTGTTATTATATTTTACTATCATGAGATGTGTGATTCTTATTACTATAAACCTGGCCTACGCGTGGTATGTCCTAGTTACACTGAACTAAGAAGACTCATTGCTGGCTGATTCTAGGTTTCCTTTATATGCAGGAAATTAAGGATTGCCAAAAGTAATCTGACACAGAGCAAGAGGTTATTTATTTTGCTAATGTTTACCTGGGTCATTTTGCTAAGGCTAGGCTACACATCACTGTCCAGAGGAGGAACAGCACACAGAAACAAGTCAATCATGTCTTCCAGAGAGGTTCAGCAGGGGCAGGAAGGGATGCTAGCAGAGGAATGGTCTGAAGCCTGCAAATGAGGAAAATATGATCCTGAGACTGTGTCAGAACTAACTTCTGGAAGTTTACAGTGAACCCCAGACTCTCTAACAGAGAAATAGTAAACTGGAAATCCTGAAGCAGAGCATCTGGGGAAGAGGAAAGATCTGAACTCCTCTCATCCGGACTAGAACTAAACAAAAGTACTGCTCTACAGCCCTGAGGGTGTCATTCATAACCATAGTAAAGGCCGTCTCCTCACTATGTTGGTGATAAATCAGGACTGGAATTGATCATAAACTTCATACTCCTGGAAAACTGAATGAAGCTGTGAATAAATTACTTTTTTAATAACCTTACCAATAAAGGGAAGAATAAAGCTAAATGATAATATGGGGAGATTCCAAAATGGCTGCACTCTTAAGCGTAGGCCGATTACAATACTCCAAGCGTGAAAAAGGAAGACAGCTATAAATAACCAGTAAAAGCTAATAATCTGAGTAATATTAAGTTACCAGCCAGTCACTATACTGTCTAGATGATAGCAAACTAGACAAAAGAAGAAATATGTAGAAAGTAAGACAAAATCAACTAAAAAGGAGAAGAAAATTTTGATGAGAAACAATCTTGCAACTAATAAGCAAACATGCTTCAGCAGTGGTTCAGGAAATGATCTCCAGTAATTTTGAGGAAAAATAAATCAAATGTATTCAGAATTGTTTAAAACAAGTGAAAAACTGGGAGAATATATATAAAGTCAAATAATGAAAGGCTGGAAAGAATAGAAAAAAGTTTTAAGTAGATATTCACATGAGCTGAAAAAACTGCAGAAATCATAGGACTGGAATAAAGGAAAGACTGGGCGAATAAGAGGCTACTCAGGGAAAAATGTTTCAAAAATTGAAAGGAGTTAGAAGAAAGAGCACACCGAGAAAACGTGTGATTGTCTACTATACCAGAGAAACTGGAAGGAATAGACAATTAATTTTATGGATGCATGAGTAAGCACCTGGACAGGCATTTCACAGCAGGATTTGTTAAATGAAATGGCAGACTGTGTGTAGCTCGAAATATGGCAACTACAAAGAAGGCAATAACGTTAGTAGTAAAAATGCATTCATACCAGCAGAATGAGCTTCCACTGGCAGAATTGTGGCAGAATGGGAAAATATTAATGTGTGGGAACACCAGAGAGTTTCTGAAAATGATTACTCATTGTGCACCAGGAAGAAGAGATGGTAGTTTATTACTGCCTCCAGAGAGGTGGCTGTGAAATTCAATTTGCTATGTCCAGCTGTTTTTAGAATAGTTTTTTTTTTTTCCTGGAAGATCAAATAATTTTTGGATGCAGAGCACACAAAAAGGGAAACGGTAATAATACTGATAGTAAGAAGGGATGAAATAGTGATACAAGAGAAAAATGTAAATAATAATAGTAGGATTTTTTAGTAAGAAGAATTTAATGGCTGGAAAAGAAGATTATACTGCCATGTATTTATATTCCACTTAAAACTACTCTTATGGAACTTAAGAGATTTTTGGGGAAATAATTAGCTTTCAGCAGGGAAAACTAACAGACAGGGAATGGAACATGACTTGCACCAGTGAGGATATATCAGGGGGACCTAGAAGTGAAATATAACCAAAGATGTCTGTTTTTAGAAGTCTTTTATTGAATTTTCACTAGTGACATAGGCAAACTTATCATTATAAAAAATAATCAAACCATATTAACAAGATCACATTTGCAAACATTATCCATGAAATATATTGTTATCTATCCAACAATCTATGCACCATTACAAGAATTATTCAATTCCTGTCTTTTCTTAAACCTTGTTCCTCTTACAAAACATTCATCTGTATGTATTGTTCCCACAATTTCCATTTTTTCTATGTAATTTGCTCCTACCCTTTTCAAAAGATCCCACTTTCTGTTCTTTTATCTCTGCTACGATATCAATTTCTAGTAATTGCTCTTTTGGCACCCACAAGAACTGACTTAACAAGTCCTTATATGACTAGGTAATTCAGATCATGTATCACAACTCAAAAAATTATTTCCTTAGTTAAACATTTCATTTGTGCTTTTTTTTCATTTCCCCACTTCTATGCTTTATACAAATGTTCATACAATTTTCAAAATATTTCTCATACCTCTACAGGATCTCTGGTTATTTTTCTTGTTATAGGCTGGCAGCAACCTTTCGACTTTCTGTTGCCTAAGTCTTTGTGACAAAAGTTTTTTGGGCTCTGGAGTTATTATCGACAGTTGCTTAACAATCATCTTTATAAAATCATGCAAATTTTCCAGGTAACTCCCTTATTTTTTTTTCTTTATCACTCTGCAGTTGCACCTCTTCTTGTTCTGTAAGATTCCTCTTATTTTGTAACAATTTAATCTTTGTTGGCCCATCTAAATAATTCTTATTACTTCTTAAACAAATCTTTTTTCTTTTATTTTGATCCTATTTGTAAATTCCACTTTAATTTTATCCCACTCACTACCTATAACTTCTGGAGTAGTTTCTATCTTCCAAATAACTCCTGGATAATTTTTACTACCCATTCCTTAAATTCCTCTCTTTTTAACAGGTAGGTGAGGAAGTGAAAGTGTCTTGTCTTTACCTCACTACCCTGCATTTTTATCTTAGCAATTATCGGTGCGTGATCTGAAACAGTTATTGGATGTGTATCAAAGTTCTTATTTAAATGGACATGTTCCTGTGAAATATAATTTCTGTCAAATCTAGCCCAATTATTGTACCTTGGGGAATCATATGTAAAGTCTCTCCAAGTTTGTACTGCTGAATTTACATATGTGCATACACTTCTTCTGAAATCTACCCTCACTTGTTATATATTTTCCTTCTAGGCCGCTCAGATACATTCTTACTATTGGAAATCAAATTCAAGTCCCTACATACAAGTAATATTTCTGCTGGAAGCTGATTAGTTCTCCCCAGATTTAAGCTAAAAAATAGCAGTTTTTAGTGAAATATAAATGCATGTCAGCATAATCCTCATCCCTTGCCAACAGCCCCTTATTAATATAAATCTACCATTATCATCTATCTCCACCTCTTCTATCACTACTAGAGTTCCTCTAGCAATTAATATAAGTACTCTTCTTTTCCTGTGTCCCTTATACTCTACAGAATCTCCATCCTGAAATATTTTCTTTATCAAATTCACATGCTTAATTCTTTCCAAATATGTCTCCTAAAGCACTGCTATTCGTATTCTGCATTTCTTAATATAATTAAGCATTCTTTCCTTTTTGTCTATACCAGTGAGACCATTCCCATTCCAAGATAATAAGGAAGGTGTCGTCACTATGATAAGAAGTCATTACTCCCACCTATTATATATGGTAGCTTTTTTAAATGTCTGTTTCCAGCTTTTATGATATACACACCCAATAATGTTTGGCAGGTTAATCTTTTATTCATTTTTTTTCTATCATTAATGCTGGAACCAGTGTCACATTTTACAAAACTTTTTGTTTCAATAAAAACCTTCAAACAAAAAACAAACACATGCCCAGAACACCCCATAGCCTTTTAACTTAATGCAAACACACATAACTATGTATATCTTCAAATAATGAAGTTTAACCCTCCTAATTGGAACATTTGTACCAAGTAGACAGCTGCTAACAAAGGCCCTAAGTAACCTGAAATTGAGGTTACCCATGCTAGGATGCATGTTATTGACTGTGCTTCTACTTATACTAATTGGTGTCTTTTTTTTATATTTATCCCCCAGATTTGAAAACAACTTACATACTTCCAAAAATCACTGACTTTTAGCATTGAATAAAGCAGTGCTGTCTTTTATTGCCCTATTACCAGCTTGCCTCCATGGAAAAGTAAGAGAAAAAAAGAAAAGTGTGTCCTCTGTTGCAGCCTGAAAGACAAGCTGAAGCATTTATTGCTAAAGGAAAACTTCTCACTATATTAGGTGTTCCCACATGTTCTTGTTTTGACATGAATGTGTTATTAGATTAAGCCAATGGTCTTAGTAAAGGCATTCATCTATGCAAAAATAAGAGAAAACATATCAGCTCTACATGTATTATGATGTGTGTACTTTTATACCCCATTCCCCATCTCAACAACCCAAGATTTCAGCCTATTAATTTAAACATACTTTTGTCTACCTTTTCTTCTTTTATTGTGTTGAAATGCCTATATTTCTTAATACCAAAAAAAGAAAGAAAAGAGGAAGAAAAAGGCATCTGTTCACTTTAATAATTTTATCACATACAAGAACTGAAATACTTTACTATAAAATATGCAATTTATGTTGTGAAAAGTTTCACAGAAATACTGTTAAGAAAAAAAAATTATTTCACTTAGAGTTACCTTTTCCCTTCTTCTTCCCATCCCCTCAGAGTCCTTCCAAACATTAACAACATTAAGTGAGGCAAATGCTTTTCAGTTCCATACAAAAGAACACTCTTTCCACTTATTTGTATACAGCTGCATTTCACAAATATGATCAAAGCTTTGCAGTCTCATTTTCATTCACTAATTTCCTTGTTGCCGGTCTTCTTCCTCCATCTGCCAACTCCAGATTCTGGTTCAGTACCACAGTACTCCCAATTCTTCTTGTCAACTGTGCTTTTCTCTGTCTCACAAGCATTTTCCTTTGGAACAGTATAAAAAGGTTTCACTGGCAAAGTCTATCTGTTTGCTTTATCATCAGAACAATGATGAGCTGAATCCCCTTTTGCTTGATGGCTCATTTTTTGTTGGATACTTTTTTTTTGCATTTCCTCCTTTGCCTGTTCTGCATCAAAAATTACTTTGATCCTCTAGAAAAAAATATTCTGAAGACAGCTGGAAACAACAGCTTGAACCTCACATCTGCCTTACAACATTCCCTGATTACTGGAATAAATTTGTATCTGTTCTGCCTGTTGTACAGCAAATAATCATTTTCTACACTCTACTGTCTCCACTAACAATTAATACTTTGTCCTTTTGGCACAGTTTTGCCAGGATCAACTATTTCTATTTGTAGGTTTGTATCTTTACTAATAAAGGTATTGGCTACTTTCTCGTGGTCATATTTGGAGAATAAATACAATGTTCCCTTTCAAATGTCTAGTTGCCTGTTTGTGCCTTCATAAAATTAATACAATCTATTCCTTCTAGTTTATTTGGTACAGCAGGAAATCTCAGATTTTCCCTACATGTTCTTTCCTCTAATTCTACCATTTTTCAAAAATCTCTTCTTGAGCAGTCTCATACTCAGCTAGCCTTTTCTTCATTTCAACCTCTGAGTTTTGCAGTTTTATCAGGTTATCAAATATCTGCTTAAAGCTCCTTCCATTCTTCTAGCCTTTTGTTATTTGAGTTGATATACTGCTTTAGTGTTTCGTTCATTTTAATCAGCTCTGAGCACATTTGACTTCTTTTTTCTACTAGAGTACTGGAAGCCGTACCTTGCACCACAGCTTGAACTGCTTTTTGCCAAATGGAGGGAGAATTCTTTCCAGTCAGTGTTTTCTCTTCACATTTTCTAGTCAATTTTCTTTCAGGCTCTCTTAGTTTATTCTTTGCAGGCATCCAGGCAGTGTACTTACTAGCCAATAACTGAATTTAGTCAAGCTGACAATATCACTTACTCTTGTTTCTCAGTTTCTGTTTTCACACACAGAGTTAAAGTTAAGCTGTTGATCAGTGTGCAGCCATCTTGGAAGTTCAAGACAGTAGATTTCTGAATAAATATATGAGAATATTTGGGATGGAATTTGCGAATTTACCAGCAGGAATGCAGGCAGAATGTACAAATTATTCCCCAAGTTACAATAACTGGACTACACTGGACAGAAATAATATTTCACAGGAGAATGTCTGTTTTAGTTGAAAGCCTTGACACATATCAAATAACTATTTCAGACCATGCACTTGAAAAGACTAAGGTAAAGATTCAGGGTAATGATGTAAAATTAAAATGCTGACATTTCCTGGTTACCTGATAAAAAGTGAGGAATTTAAGGAGTGAGTAGCGGAAATGATCAGAGAACTATTAGGGCAGCTATAAATTTCTTCAGAAGGAATAACTAGCGAGTAGGATACAATGAAATGGAGTTTAAAAACATGATAGAAATAAAAGAGAAAGAGATATGGGAAAGGAGTACTATGACTTATTTTGAAAGGTGATAAAACTTGAAATGTTGCAGAGCAAAGGGAATTTTACAGAACAAGAAGGAGAGAAATTGCTAAGTGGATAAGGGATAATGACGAATATTTAGATAACATACATACATTTAAGAAAGATTACCACTCACTAAGCATTTTTTATATCAACTCCACAGGTAAAAAAAATAGAGCAATGAGTTAGACAACAGAAAGAAGAAAGGGTTGTTGCTAAACATAAGGGGTCTATGATAAGTAAAATAACCAGAGTGCGTATAGAAGTATTATAGATATGTTAGAAATGTTATGAAAAATCTGTATAAAGTAGGGGAATGTGGATGCAAGGAAAAGGTACCAATTGAAATATTTATGGAAGACTAAATTATGGAAAGGTTAGAGGAAGATGAGGCTCAACAATTAACATCTAAGACAGGAAGAGTTGAGATAAAAATGGTGATGGATAATTAATCAACAAAGAAGCCTCCAGGAACAGATGGTATTTCTGTGAAGTAAGGAAGTTGGCTTGCAAGAAAAGTGATAAAGACCTGGAAGGTTTTGTTTAAAAGTGTTTTAAATGGATGGAAGAAAGCTGTGGAGTCTGTACTAACAAGATTGGTTGAGACCCTTCAGAACCAATTTCAAATAGACACTTTCAGTTTTAAACCATAATTATTAAGGGTTTATATGTCTATACTAGCATAGAGAATGGCAAATGTGATACCAAATTTGACAGATATGGACCAATGGGATTTTTGCGGAAAGAAGGCAAACACTTGTTGGTATTAATAGAACAATAACAATGATCCAGAGGGAAGATGAATGTAAATACTCTGCTGCTCTTTGTGGGTCTTGATTCAAAGGAAGCATTCAATAGTCAGCTGGGATTCTGAAAATAGGGCAATGATAGTATCTGTATTCTCTAATAGAAAAATAGGGTTAATTAGAAGGATATATAAAGGGTTTGCAGCAAGAATTAAGGTGGGAAGAACTTCTCTCAGACAAGCTGCTTGGACGGAGAAACAAAGAAGGGGTGTTCTCTTTCCCCTTTGTTATTTGCTTTATTTTTAGAACCAGTTGCAAAGAAAATAAGGGACTCAAAAACTCAAGTATATAAACAGTAGGGTAATCAGGAAAAGTTAGCTTTATTTGCACATTATACAATTTTGCACTTGAAAGATACAGAATTGGACATTTCATTGCCAGGGACATCTTGTGACAGTGTCAAGTCTTTTAGGGATATAAGACTGATGAAGATAAAACAAAGGCTATAGTGGCAGACTATGAGCCCACACATGAAACGGTTCAGCAATACCCATATTTATGGGGACAAGATAAGATGAAGTATTTCGGTATACAGATTAAAAAGGATTCTATTATGGCAGCTAAGGATATGTGAGAAGAGACTAAACAAAAGCTAATATACAAACTGAGAAACTGGAAGCTCTTGATTATGAATATTGATAGTAAGAAGCAGTGAAAATATTTTAGTCCATTTGGTATTTTATACAGGTCAGGAATAGTTTAATTAACCAAAGGAGAAGGTGTGTATGATAATAAAAGATTTGAAGGAAATTATTTGGGAGGGGAAAAGGTTAAGAATTAAGTGGGATAAGCTGATTCTCCACCATAGAAAAAGGTGGTTTAGGATTGTCTGATTTGAAGGAATACTATAAAGCTATGCAGTTGAGTCATATAAATTAACACAAGCATAAGGTTATAAAGTCTAGTGTACACTGATGATGATGAAAAAGAGGGAAGTTCAAGAGATAAGAGAGAGTATGATTCTGGATGCAGATCCTTAAGGAGAACAACAACAATCATACAGAATATGTAAAGTAGCAGAGTATTCCAAGAACTAAGCTAATAAGGGAATTGAGAAAGGAGATTTTGCCAACAGGGATGACTGCAAGTAGTGGTATAAGGAGGGGGTGTTTTTTTTTTTTGTAGAAAATTGGCAAAGGAACCAATGACTGGGAGCAAATACCTATATGCATGCATATATATATATATATATATATATATATATATATATATATATCAAAGAAAACAAATTGAAAAAACTGACTGAAGGTCCACAAAGTACAAAAAAATCTTTAGCAAACAGACCAATGTAGACCACCACAATCCTTCGATAAAACACTAATTTAATATGACAAGGCAAAATTCAACAAGCAGTTTTTAACACAGATAAGCGCTTTCAGGCTCTGCCCTTCTTCAGATGAAATAAAAACAATCTTAGTCACATTTAAATACCTAATTCAAAACAGTTTCCAACCAATCAAAATTTATACTGCACCCTCCTATCTTTGAGGGCGGGTTTCATAGGAACAAATTCATTTAGTCCTGGTGTCCTATGGGCTAAAAGCTCAATTATCCACTTTGCTTCTTCTCTCTCAGTGGCATTTATTAGGCTACCCTTTCTTATACTAGGAAACACATTTGCAATAGCTCTAAATCTAAACTGATGGTCATTATTTACTTCTATATGTTTATAAAGTGCATTGTGCATATTTCTAGTTCTTAAGCATGAAAGATGTTGCAGAATTCTAACTTTAAACATATTATTTGTTTTTCCCACGTAAAATGCTTTGCATTGCTGACACTCAGCTAAATAAATTATATTCTTTGTTCTACAATTGGCTTTTGCTTTAAAATGAAATAATTTCCCTGTTACTGGATGCTTAAAAACAATCTCTTTATTAATACAGTGACATGATTTGCATAGCCCACATGGTTTTGTACCTACTTGACAAATGGAACTTTTCTTGTGGTTACTCTTTTCTTGTGTTAAAATGTCTTTCAGATTTTTATTTCTTCTAAATCCAAATTTGGGTTTTATCCCTACTATTTCTTTTATTTTATCATCAGATAAAAGTATATGCCAATTTTTCTTAATAATGTCACATACACCATGTATATTACTACTATACGTGAATGTCATTCTATTAAATGCAAATGTATGGCCATGTTGCTCTTCTGATGAAATTGTCTTTAATGAAGATACAGATTTTCTATGTATATTACCCTGACAATTCACTTACTATCAACCTCTCATTATAACCTCTATTTTTAAAAATATGTTCCATATTCATCAATTCTTCCTCAAAATCACTATCTTTAGTACAAAGCCTTGAGGCTCTACTTACCTGACCCCTTATTATATTCTTATATGTATGTCTGGAGTGCATACTATCATAAGTAAGTAAATTATTTTTCCAGCATTCTTTTCGAAACAAGGAAGTAACAAAGCCAGATCTTTCTTTTTTAATTCTGACATCTAGAAAATCTATAGCTTCATCTGAGCATGTGAGAGAAAATTTGAAAAAAGTTGTGGTATGTTCCAAATATTCTATGAAAAGTACTAGTTTTCTCTTTTCCCCTTCCCATAAAATAAAAACATAGTCCACAAAACGTCTATAAAGAAATAGATGCTTTTTCCATCTGTTTTGGCCCCCTAGCATAAAACATCTCTCCCAAAATGACAAAACCAAATTTGCATATGTATTAGCACAGGGGATGCCCATGGCTACCCCCTGTGTTTGTCTATATACATGGTCATTGCATATAAATACATTGTTAGATAAAACCAAATTCAAGCATTTTCTTATTGTAAATAATTTCCTATCATCTGATTCACCCATTTCTTTGCATAGTTCACAAACAGCATTCATGCCATATTCATTTTCTATCACTGTAAACAAATTTACAACATCTAAGGTGACCATTAATACTTCTTTTCCACATATATCAACATTTTTTATGGCTTCCAAAAATTGTTGTGTATCTTTCAAAATTTCTATTATTCTTGTTGTATATGGTTTTAAAGTATATTCTAACCAAATAGATACATTTTCAGTTACCCATTTTCTACTTGAGACTATCGGTCTCAGTGGAGGATCTTTATAATTTTTATGTAACTTGGGTAGTGCTTTGAAAATGGGTGTTACCGGATATTCTATTAATAGAAATTCATTAATATCTTGGTCTATAGTATTGTTATCCAACATACATTTAATACTGTTATGAACTCCTATTATGATGTTGTTAAGTTCTAATGGACTAATTTTCAAGTAGGTATTACCTTCTATTAATAAATTGTTTAATTTAAAATAATAATCATCCTTATTTAATATAACAACCGCTCCACCTTTATCTGCCTGTTTTATTATGATATTATCATTATTCTGTAAATTTATTAATGCTTGTTTTTGTATATATATATAACAGAGAAAGCGAGAGAGCGATGAGGGGGGGGGTAATAGGTTAACAGAGTTGGATGAAGCCAAGCAGAAGTTTGGATTACAGATTAGAGACTGCCTTTTCTGCCATGATCTGAAATTGGAGTACCTGAAAACAGAAATTAAAGACCACCTCTGTTAGAGTTTTTATTTGAGTTTAGAACTCAAGCTGCTGTTTAAAGTGCTGCATGATAACTGTAAGAATAAACCAGAGGAGGTCAAAAAAGATTGTGAAGAGAAACTGGAAAGGCAATTTACAAAGGAACAATAGGAGGACATCTGTATGGCTCAAAACTATTCAACTAAGTCCAGAAAGTTTAGGATTTTTGTTTGGAAATGTTTGCATAGGTATGATTATACTGTAAGCAGACTCCGGAGAATTTCTCCTTGGGTCGATAGTAAATGCTGGATGATGTGTGACAGGGATGCTATTAGCTGCCCAAAAAAAACAATTACTAGAAAATAGAAAACAAAATCTAAACCATCTGTAGCTGAAGTACTGAATATTGTAAAGAAGATAAAAAAAAATGAAAGCGAGATCTTCCAGAAGTAACTGGAATTTATGGGATCAATACATGCAAAATAATGTTCAGGAGGGCTGGCAAGGTTTAATGAAAGGAAAGACTTGGAGTGAATGAAAACTGTTGAAAAACAACAATGGAAATGTTATGGTTTGTTTCATTTTTTTGTGTACGTTAACTTTTAAAAAAAACATGGTTAGTAAAGATATTTACAAAAGAAACTCACTGCTACAAATCCTTTGGGATTTCCTACCTCTTCAGTGGTTCCCGGGCAGAAATTCAATTATCTATGCTTACATTATTATGCAGATCACCAGCATTTTACAAAACCTGCTAGATACATGAGGAATATCTATGCTAGGATTCACCTTTTGCTCTTTGAAGCCCTGAAGATCTTAAAGGGACTAGTGATTTTAGTAAGCCATTGCCTTTTTTGTACAAATACTACTATTAAAATGTAACTTCGTCAACATGTAGCGAACACTTGCCATTAAACTATGTATGGGTAGCTTTTCTGTTACAATGGCCTTTAGATTTACTACTAATGGAACTGAATTCTCTTTTCCAGAAAGGGCTACTATAACAGTAAATCCTATTAGGGTAGTATTCAAAGCAGTATTATGATACCCATGAAAGGTGGACAGTTATAGTATAACTTGCAGAACAGACATGCCAAAACTTGTCCTACGTCTGGAATGTGTTTCCAACCTTTATTGTTTTGTGAAACTTGCAAAGTTAATTTTGTTGCATCTACTAAAATATCTTCTAGAGAAACATTTCTCATATAATCTGCATATGCATCTGCTGTTCTAGTGGAATGCATTTTTATTATATTTTTCAGAGGTTTACTGTACTTTATTATGGAAAAATGTAATACAATAGGTCAACCATTTATAGAGTCTATTTATTAACTGGTAGGCTCTCATTCCCTTTCTTTAATGAAACAAAAAGCTGATAAAATTTTTCTGAATTTGTTAAGTACATAAACTGTCTCAGTACATCCAGCAAATGCAAATGGTGTTCATTGTTATTTCAGTAGTTTGAGAAAAAGACTTCGAGCTGCATGGATTAGTGTCAAGACTTTGCCAGTGCAAATGCTAGCATGAAAGTCAGGTTCATCTTCAGAGACATTGCTTCATTGAGGGATGCAAATAACCTGGACTAAATACGACAACTTCTAATTTTGAAACCCTTTTGCTAGAGGTAACAGCAACCAAAAAGATACTTTCCATGAGGGTTACTTTAACTCCACTGACATCAGCTAGCTCAAAGGGAGATGACTTCTACTAAAACTTCAGTGGGGAATATGTCATCTTGAGGCCTCTGTAAACGAATTCTCTTGAAAAACATCTTAAAAGAAGGTTGTGTTATCTGAGGCAATATCAGCATGTAAGAAGAAAACATAGAAACACTAAACTAGACTCAAGACTACTCTAAATTTATGTTATGTGCTAGTACATAAGGGATGAATGGTTGTGAATTTCCTCAATATCTTCCTGACACAGGAAAAGTAGAATGAGGCTAAAGGAGTATGAACAGTACTCAGGCTTGTAGTGTAGAGAGGGGAAAGGGCAGGTCCACCACAGCCAAAGAACATAAAAGTGAAAGCATAACAAGAAAAGGAAAAGAACGAAGCAGGAAAAGTGCATATAATGCAAAGGTGATCTATCTGGACATCTACATTTACAGTAAGTTCTTTCACAACTGTGCATCCTTCATTAGATAAAACCAAGAATAGACTACGACCACCAGAGTAATTCCGAAGCCTTTAATGCTGCTCCACACACTAAGCGCTTTCACCATACATTAAATGGCATAATCCGAGTGAATGGTAGCTGCTCAACAAGCCATTATTATATACATTAATTAATCAATCATACAATTAAAAATACAATTAAAAATCTTGAACACATTCATCTTAAAGTAAAATTGCTGAATACATAAAACATATACAAAACAAATCCACACCCCACAAGTGCAATTATAAACTACAAATATAAAAACTATACTATTACATTAATTACAATAATTATAAATAAATTATCTAAATTAAGCATGCCCTTTGTCTCAAAATAGGTCCTAAAGATATAAAATCATTCAATCCAGGTGGCATTGTTGCATTCAACATAACCTGCCATTTATATTCTAGTAGTTCCACCTTTAATTTTTCATCACCTCCTCTTTCATTAAACAACACCCTATCTATAACAAAAAATAAGAATCTCTTGAAATTAATACAGACTGTACTATGTGAATATAGAGCATTATGGGAATCTTGATTTTTGATGGCCCCAAGATGTTCACCTATCTGATCTTTCAATCTTCGAATAGTCTTGCCAACGTAGAATGCTCTACAGTTGGTACATGTGGCTAAATAAACCACCCTTTGGGTGTTACAATTCACCCTACCTGGGCATGGAATAGTCCTATTATAGCCCTGTACACTTACATAGGGTCCGTCATTGATGAATCTACAAACCCTACACGTCCCACATCTATTCATTTTTGATGTTGTATATCTGGGTGTATGTTGTTCTAGAAACTCTTTAATGTTTCTTCCACTAGAATAAACTATTCTGGGAGCACAACCTAAAAAGTTTTTGAGTTCCCTATTGAAACAAACATCCCATGCTGTACGTACTGAATCCACTATCCCTTTTATCTGGTTATTATATTTGAGTACCAACACTCTTGAAACATTAGAATTTTCACCTTTGGATGTACTCAAAATTTCTATATTGTTCATCCTAAGTATGGGTAGGAACACACTATCTCTCTTGTTCAATACCTCTTTACGTATTTTGGTCAACAATTTAAGGGGATAGCCTCTTTCAAGAAACATCCTTAACAATATATACAATTCTTGTTCTAAAACTTTATCACTAATAAGTCTGGACAACCTTACCATTTGCCCTTTCACTATATCCCTACATTGATGTTTAGGGTGGCAAATATTGTAATGTAATAAAGAGTTACTATATGTTTCCTTCCTATAAATTTTACTCTCAACACCATCAATGGTTTTGGTTAAGGTTATGTCCAAAAAATCTACTGTTTCGTTGTTCCATTTACTAGTGAATTTAAAAAACATAGTTGTAGCATTAAGATATTCCACGAATGACATGGCCTCTTCTTCACTACCTTTCCACAGAATGAGAACATCATCAAGAAATCATTTGTATAAGACAATTTTGTCTTTGTATATTGAATTTAAAACAAATTCTTCCTCCCAATGGAGCAAAACCAAGTTGGCAAAAATGGGGGCACATTTTGCCCCCATGGCTACACCTGAAATTTGATGTAAAATCTCCCCTTCAAAGGTCAAATAATTACTCTTGAGTACTATCTCCATACACGATACTAATAAATTCACTTTATCGCTACTCAAACATTTGCTCTTCACTAAACTTTCTGTAAAATAATTTATACCTTCATCATGAGGTATAACTGTGAATAAACTTACTACATCAATAGTTAAGAAAGACCATTCAGTGTCTCCATTTTGTAATTCATTGAACCTTTGCAAACAATGCCATGAATCTTTTAAAATATGTTGAGCCCCAGCCACCACTCGCTGTGTATTTCTGTCCACATATGCTGCTATGGGCTCAGTTTTAGAGCCCTTTGATGACACTATAGCTCTAAAAGGTGGATCATACAAATCTTTGTGGATTTTAGGAATTCCAAACACAGTGGGGGTGATTGGGTAATCAACATTGAGGAAACTGTAATCATCACAATTTATTGCTCCTTGGTATAATGCATCCAACAAAAACAAATCTACCTTATGGTAGGCTATATTTAACTCATTTTGAGAAACTCGAAGATAAGTGGTGGGGTCATCCAAAATTTCATGCATTTTAGCTATATAATCAAATCTGGACATTATAACAGCCCCCCCCCACCTTTATCTGGTTTCATAATTCTTAATTCACTATTGCCTGCCATTTCTAATAATGCTCCCCTTTCACTTCTGTTTAAATTGTCTTCGTAATGAACATTTTGTTTCATTTTGATGGCATTCAACATCCCACCAATACACATTTTCTCAAATAATGTGACTTCACTATTGTATGGTGAAATAAATTTACTTTTTTTAGTTAAGCCACCTGTTGTTGAGTCATTTGTCGAAACATTATTTACTTCAATTTGATCTTTAAAAAACAATGCCAAATTTAACTGTCTAGCATATAATCTAATACTACAATAAACATTAACAACATTAAAACTGTATTCAGGAACAAAAGAAAAACCTTTACTCAAAAGGTCATGATGCGCTTTTTTTATATCCATAGCACTATAGTTATATACATTAAAACCAGATTTTTTAAATACTTTTAACATGGGCATAGCATATGTGGGTATACACAATGAATCCTCAGAAGCATACACCAAACTATTGCCAATAGTAGATATTTCCACAATATTGTCAACAATTAATGTCTCTTCTTGTTGTAATTGTTGTTGAACCACTGTCTCTTTTTCTGGTAATTGTTCCTCCACTGTTGTGGTTGTTGCTACTGTCGTCCAGCATGGTACTGATATCATTCCAACCCTTCCCTTCTGTTCCGTAAACATTCTGACCTCTTTAACTGTGGAGACTGGTCTAAAAAATCCTGTTGTTCTAAGTCAACGTCATCTTCCCCAAGTGCACTTCATTATGTTCATCATTCAAAAACACTTGTACGTTCATTATATCCAACCTTTTCTCCCCACCTTTTGTTACCAGAAGGGTAGGCCATATTAGTTTTATAATCATGCATATCTCTAGATAACTTTTTAATCTTAATTTTGACACTTTTATCTACATATTTTTCCAAATTTGTCAAAACGGTTTAATAACTTTTAACATATTGAAAAAACAGTAAATCATTTACAATGCTCTCATTTAAAAAAACTTCTTTTTCAAGTGCCAACAACTTACTTTGATTGTTTTTGATAATAATGTCCATCGTTTGTAACCCCGTTCTATCATACAAGTCCACAAGTTCTTTGTATGCTTGTGTACCCTCATCTATCCCATTCGGTAACTTCCATAATCAAAGTCCTTTTGGTACTTACTTCAGTGCCATGGATTTTGTTACAAAAGCATTGTCGAGTTGTAGGCCTCTATATTTCCGACACACGCCCTCAAAACGATCTGTTTTTTAAGAGTTAACATAGTCCTTCCCTCCTCATTCGAGGCTGAGAAGTCCACTTCAGGTAACCGAAGCCATTGTTTAATGTCTCTTCCCTTTTGCTGACTACCAATATCATCGTTCATAACGTTACCTGTACTGTTGTTCACCGCGTCTAGGTCTGGCGGTGAATGTAATGTGAACAGTTTAACCTGTGAGTCGGTTAGTGTCACTTGCGAGTTACATAGGACGTCCTTACCATTCAGCAAAGCCATCAATTGTTTAACAGAAGCAGTCAGCTCTACTACCACAGCTTCAATTGCAAACACAATATTCAATGTTCAATGTTGAAAATAAAGACGTTACATCAAATGCTATGCAAGCCTCGGAAACACACTTGGGTCGGGTACTAACCACAAATGACAAAAAAATGAAAATACCCAATGGATATTGAACTAGTAAAACCAAGAATAGACCACGACCACCAGAGTAATTCCAAAGCCTTTAATGCTGCTCCACACACTAAGCGCTTTCACCATACATTAAATGGCATCATCAGAGTGAATGGTAGCTGCTCAACAAGCCATTATTATATACATTAATCAATCATACAATTAAAAATACAATTAAAAATCTTGAACACATTCATCTTAAAGTAAAATAATTACTGAATGCATAAAACATATACAAAACAAATCCACATCCCACAAGTGCAATTATAAACTACAAATATAAAAACTATACTATTACATTAATTACAATAATTATAAATAAATTATCTAAATTAAGCATGCCCTTTGTCTCAAAATAGGTCCTAAGGAAATAAAATCATTCAATCCAGGTGGCATTGTTGCATTCAACATAACCTGCCATTTATATTCTAGCAGTTCCACCTTTAATTTTTCATCGCCTCCTCTTTCATTAAACAACACCCTATCTATAACAAAAAATAAGAATCTCTTGAAATTAATACAGACTGTACTATGTGAATATAGAGCATTATGGGAATCTTGATTTTTGATGGCCCTAAGATGTTCACCTATCCGATCTTTCAATCTTCGAATAGTCTTGCCAACGTAGAATGCACTACAGTTGGTACATGTGGCTAAATAAACCACCCTTTGGGTGTTACAATTCACCCTACCTGGACATGGAATAGTCCTATTATAGCCCTGTACACTTACATAGGGTCCATCATTGATGAATCTACAAACCCTATACATTCCACATCTATTCATTTTTGATGTCATATATCTGGGTGTATGTTGTTCTACATCACTGTTGCAGTGCTCATTTTTAATGAGAAGATTCTCAAATCTTTTATATTGACTTGATGAACTCATAAACTCGCCAGAGGGCACCAAAATCCTTCAATAGGGCCTGCCCCAAACAAATAGCTGGTGTCTTAACTAAGGATTAAAGATATGTGCCAAGAAATGTATAATTCTATCCTTTGACAAGCATGACTATTTGTAACTATCACACTGACAGTACACCCCTGAAAATTGATCCTGTATTTATTTAGGGATCTAGGAACCTATGTCAACAATGAACAGTCCTTTGATCACCATATATCCACTGCTGGAGTCCTTTTTCCTAGCACAGCTTATTTCTTACTTGTTGCTTCAAATGTCTCATTAATATGTCCACTTACTGCATTTGGTATAAGGGCCGTAGTTCTGTTCTCTATTTGTATCTTGTCCATGCCAGGAACATTTGTTTGAACCTTGTTTATATTCCTCATTGTTCCGAAATGTTTTTTGAAAGTTGTCAACATTATTGGGTATACGTAATGCAGGAAAATGTTCTTCCTTATGGTCTCCTTTATCTGGTGACGATGCCCCACTTTCCTCTGAAATATAGTTACTTGCTCGTCTCTGTTGCTCTTGTTGACCCATTTGAAATTTAACCTGCTGACATTTAGGCCGCTGATTGGCAGTAAGCATAAAAGCTTTCTTACGTTCATAGCCCCTCATACCTCTTTGTAGTTTATTTGTTTTTCTATTCAAAAGTTCTTTCTCATACCCCATCAAACGTTCATTTATACTTGCCAAAAAGGACTCTAATGCTGAATTAGAAGTCTTTTCAGCACAAAGTTTTTTGTTTCTTCTTTCATATTTTTTTTTTTTTTTTTTTTTTTTTTAGAGCATCTCTTTCTACAGGTATATTAACCCATTCGCTGCTGCAACAATGTGCAGCTGCTATCCACCTTCGTGGAATGTCCATTCTTGCTCTACTGATAAATCAAAGGGAGTTGATAGGATTATTTTAGAATGTGTATGAACCATTTAAATAATTGTAAAACATATGAAAGAGTTGGACTGGAAGTTTATGTACAAGCTAAAAGTCATTATGATATTTTGTTGCATAAAGTTGTTTGTTTGAATTACTTCACAGTACCTGATATTAACAACAAATTTTCAAGCAAAAATACCACCATGGCTAGATTTTATTGTGTGCCTAAAATACACAAGGATTTGTTCAACCCACCAGGCCGACTGATAGTATCGGCCTGTGTGTATTTCACTCATAATTTGGGGCATTTGTTGCATCAGTTTTTATTACAAGAAGTAAAAGTTAACTTCTTACATAAAGGATTCATTTGACTTTATTGATAAAATGAAGGATGTAAAATGGAATAGCAACATGCACTTTTTAGTAATGGATGTTGTGAGCTTGTACACAAGTATAAATCATGAATTTGGTATGCAAGCCATAGGATATTTTTTGAAAGACAGTCCTAGAGCACAATACATTAAAGAGTTAATACATTTTTGTCTAATTAATAATATTTTTGAATTTGATGGTCAGTTATACAGACAACTGCAGGGGACAGCAATGGGGGAGGCTTTTGCCCCCATGTATGCAAATTTGTTTATGGGTATGGTAGAAAATACACATGTTTATAGAAGTATTTTTTTTCAAAAATTTCTCATTAAATATTTTCAGTTTATTGACAACCTTATTTTTATTTGTCAGGGAGGCCAAGATGAAAAACAATCTTTTCTTAAATATATTAATGAAAATAAGTATCAGATAAAGTATGATGGTTTACAAGGGGGTGTTCAAGGTAAACTATTTAGATATCACTTTGGAAGGTCAAGAGAATGGAGAGATTAAAACTAGTACTTTTAGAAAATTTCACCAGGTAAATCATATGTTGCATGCTTTAAGCTGTCATCCAAGGCATATACTTAATAACATCCCCTTTGGTGAGATTTTGAGAACAAACAGACTATGTAATAATGTGAATGAAGCCAGGGAAGAGGCTAATAAGGTGGCAAACATGTTTATTAACAGATATGGTGGCCAATAGTTATAATAAGGTGTTTAACAATAAGGTCACGAGAGAAAATAATTACAGAGGCAATATAATAAAAAACAAGGGAATGAACAAGTTAACTTCAGAAAAACAGTTATATTACGTTTCAAAATATACATTATTCTCAGTTAAGCAAGAGCAGCTACTTAGGAATTATTGGCAAATAGTCAAAAGGGAAGTTTCTTCTTTAAAAGTAGTAGCCTTAAAGTTTTTATAACAATGAGGCCGCAGCCTTAAGGACTTTTTAGTTCATAGTTCTTATAGAAGACCACAGGAATCAGTTAGTAGAGTAATGAAATGGGCAGGTTTAATGCCTTGTGGGAAATGTGCAATATGTAAATATGTAGTATCAACTTTTAACATTATTAATGGCATTAAATTTCATACACAAGGTAATTTTTCCTGCAAAAGTACAGGTATAATTTATGGTATAAAATGTTCTTGTCACAATTTTTATATAGGAGAGAGTAAAAGAAGTCTTGGAGAAAGGGTTAAAGAACATATTAGAGATATAAGAAATAATAAATTCACAAGCCCCTTAGCAGAACATTTTAATCAGGTACATCAAGGTGATTTTAGTGAACTGAAGATAACAATATTAGAACAAGTAAAAACAGATTATATGGGTGAAGATACTATAAAATATACATTAAGAAAAAAGGAATCTGCTTTTATATTAAAATATAATACTTTACATCCCAGGGGTATGAATAGAGAATGTAACTGGAAAAGTTATATAGAATAAGCCAGGATGTATGTATATGTCTTTTTAAAAGTGTGCAATATATTTAATTGATTAATTGTTTAATGACACAATTGTAAATGAAGTTAACTGATGTTAGATTTCATATAAAAGCTTTGTTTTTTTTATATCATGAATTTACTCTGTAAAGGCTGTTTCAAGCCGAAGCGCTAAGAAAAAATTATTTCTGTGCTTTTCAGTTTTATGACATTTCATATTTGCTGTTCAAATAAAAGAACTTGGAGGTACTATTCCTGGTCATTTGTGGTACTAAACAGTTTTCTTGTCTTTGGTGGATATACTTCTTTTTGTTGTTTTGTCTTTCGGCTTTTCCCGGTTAGGGGTCGCCACAGTGGAACTCCGGTCTGCTAATGATTGGCAGTAGATTTTTACGTGCCGAGCTGCCGGCCCTGACGCATAACCTTCAATGAAGGTACGCCCATTCATGCATGTCTCCACACAGAAGACTCTCTAGCTGAGAATCGAACAGGACAACGTCTTACTGTGAGGCGACAATGCTACCGCAGCACCACCACATGGATATACTTTTTTTAATCTATTCAAACATAATTTGGACAAATGGATGGGTAACTGCAAATCTGCCTCTAGTTTAGCACCCTGTCCCTCATGCATGGAAACATGCAAATGACCCAACATATCCTTGTTTGAACACGGGGTTATTCAAATGCAGAATATAAGGACTAGAAACTAGCACAAGAACACAAGGCTACACTTCTTGATGCTCACAGATCAACTACCGAGTACATTACTATGAGCCTATGTCTGGAGGAGAATTGTGTTGTGGTGCAGAACCAGAGTCCAGAAAATATCAGGCAAAACCAGATCCAGCTCTATAAAATGAATCTATTTTGTAGTGCTTAGTAAAGGTTTGTGTGTAAGACCAGGTGGCTGCTTCTAGAATAGTTATTGAGTCCAGAGTCTGAAGAGGCAACAGCTCTGGTAGAATGAACTCTGACCTAGCCCTGGAGAGATTTCTAATGGAAAGTGCATATATATATATCTATATGGGTTCACTTCAAAATCTTGAAAGCTCAAAATCCTGAAAACTCATAATACTGAATCTCATAATACTGAAAAACATACAGGACACCAACACTAACTATATTGAAGCAGAAATACATACAGAAACAAAGAAAAGACAAACCATACAAGTCTAAACCAACTATAAGCAGGGGGGCAAGCCTCCTGCACCCCCTCCATGTGGAAGGCTGTGCCCCCCACATTCCCTGCTACTTAAATATATCAACTCTGTGATCACACTTCACAGAAGAAAATGGCAAACATACCATTATATGCTTCACGACTGCCTGTTGTAACCATAGTCATGTTCCCTTTTAATGTACTACAACATAACTTATCTTAGTGTAGTGAAGTGTGATCTCAGAGCTGATATATTTAAGTAGCAGGGGGTGTGGGGGGCACAGCCCCCAACATGGAGGATGCAGGGGGACTTACCGCCCTGCTTATACTTGGTTTAGACTGATATGGTTTGCCTTTTCTTTGTTTCTGTATGTATTTCTGCTGCAATATAGTCAGTGTTGGTGTCCTGTATGTTTTTCAGTATTATGAGTTTTCAGTATTTTGAGCTTTTGAGATTTTGAGTTTGATTATATATATATATATATATATATATATATATATATATATATACACACAAACATATATCAAGAGTAATCCATCTGAAGATGGTTTGTTTTGATACAGGAAAAGATATATTTCAATCTTCATAGGAATAAACAGTTAATCATGTTCTCTAAGGAGCTTACTTTTGTTCTAAGAAAATTTTAGTCATCTGTTAATATCAAGCAAATGAAGAATTCTTTCTCTTCTGTTTTAAGGTTAGGAAAAACATTGATAAATGGATGGACTGATTCATAGGCATTACATTTACAACCATAGACATAAAAGAATGATTAGTTTTAAGTAAAGCCCACTCAATATAAAAAAAATCAGGAAGGATGGAGACGACATCAGAGCATGTAATTCTGACACACTTTTAGCAGAAGTCAAAGTCACTAACAAAACTTGTTTTCCATGTACAGAATTTTAAAGAAGCAGAAGATGCAGGTTCAAAGGGGTGAAAGAGAGTGAGACAGCTAACATCCCAACACCATATCCAGCTACCATGGAGGAGGAATGGAGTTTCTTGTAAGCCTGATGTGAAGGACACCATTAAGGAACAGTTTGACCTCATAATGTGAAGAAAGAGTTGGATCCATAGGCAAACAGGAAGAAATGGCTGACCAATATCCTTTAATAGAACAGTATGCCAGGCCAGAGTTAAGGAGTTCACATAAATATTTTGGGACAATGGGGCTACAATATTGATAAGGGTCCTGCACATTCTTTTGGCACCAAATTTAAATTTTCTCCATTTGGAAATATAAGATTTTCTTGTAGCAGGTTTTCTAGCCTCTTGTAATACCTGAAGCACATCCTCTGTAAAGAGATGCCAAATAGAATTAAAAGTCTGTCATCCAAATTATGACGCTGAAAGTTTGCAAGCTTGGATAAATGAAACAGCATTTCTGTTGAATGAGTTGGCCCATGCTGTGGGGTAACTTACGATGACTGCAATGAAAACAAAGGGACAACAAATATTATTTGCATGAAAAGTAAGTCACCAGCAGCATTTTTGGTTGTCCTTACTGATTTTCAGAGAGAATTCTGAAATTGGGGAAAGCATAAATTAATTTTCCTTTCCATTAGACTGATAAAGCATCCATTTTCCTTGCTTCTGTGCATGACACTCTAGAGCATAACAGTCTGAGCTGCCTGTTCAGAAGAGAATTAAAAAGACCCATGAGGGGAGTTCCCCACTGATGGGCAATCGGCAGGGAGACTTCTCTGTTTAGCATCCATTCATGAGTGTCTTCTTTGGATTTGCTCAATGAATCTGCTTTTGAGTTGATGGTATGCAAGTTGCCTGGAGAAACACTGTGATGAATAGCAGTCCTCCTAAGCCATCATGGATAACCAGCAGAGATGACAGGAATTTGTTGTCATTTGTTTGCTGATGCACCATATGACTGTGGTATTGTTTGTCAAGATCACTAGGATTCCTGGAGACCAGAAGTGGTGAAGGGCTTGAAAGACCAGGATCAGGGCTTTCATTTCTATGATATTACTATTTTTTGCACCTGTCCTGCCTTGGCCCCACCTTGAAGTTCATGCCATATAACAGGCTCCTCAAGCCAGGTCTGATGTATCCATAGAAACTTGATGATGGGGAGCAGGAACCAGAAATAGCACTGAAGGACTGAGTGATATCTAGTTAATCCACCAGTGAAACTCTTTCTTCACAAAGGGAACAGAGGAATTGGTAAATTCAGAGGAAGGCAGTTTTGTGCCCAAACTGGCTTGAGGTACCACTGAATCTTCAAGTGAAGTCCGACAAATAGAATCACCTATATTGCCCATGCCATGAACCACAGAGCTCTCAAAATCTCTCTTGCAGCAGTCATTCCTGCAGGGATTAGAAGTATGAATTCAGAAACTGAACCCCCCCCCTCCCCGAGGAAAGAAGGACATCATGCAGGAAGTGATCAGCTGTTATCCTAGGAAAACTAGATTCTGTGAAGGTTGGAGGATGGATTTTGTCAAGTTTAGGGTGAAACCTTCATGAAGAAACAGACCCATACTGAATTGCAAATCCTGTAAAGTTATTTTCTTTTCATGAAGTCTGGAGTAGAGGGCCATTTGAATAAGAGTAGGTATGGATATCCTGGAGCTTGAAGAATGCTATCATAGGGGCTAATAATTTTGTAATATACTTGGAGATGTCAAAACACCAATAAGAAAGCAGAAAATTAAAAAAGACATCTCAAATCACAAACTTTTACTGATTTTCTGTGGTCTAGATGAATAGGAATCTCAAGATAGGCATGCTTTAGATCCAGGGTAACCATAAAGTTTTGAGGGAAAACTACAGGAACTCGACCTAGGACAGAAAACATTCTGAATTTTGGAATTTTTTAGGAAAGCAGGATTGATGACATCAAAATGGGTCAGCATGTTCCCTTGTTGCCTGGATTAAGGAATAATCTTGAGTAAAATCCCTGTCCTTTTTAGTGATGACAGACTAATTCCATGGCCCTCTAATGGAATAGATCTTGTAAGATTTGCAAAACCAGATGCTTTTTGTTTTGGGGAACTTGCTGAATTTTGTAAGAGAGGCTGGAGGGAGATTCCAAATCAGTGTGTCCTCCTCATAGACTATGTTACGTACCCAGATGTCTGATGTTATCAATCTGCAAAGATAAAAGTACTGAGAGAGTCTTCATGAAAGAAAGGAAGGGAGTAGCCATGGTGGGAGGGAGGGAGGTTGCTTAATAGTCATTACTTTGAAGTCTTGTCACCAAAGGATCCTTTAGGTCCTTTGAAATCTGACTTAGGTTTCTCCTGCCACTTCCTGTTAGAAAAGTTGGTATCACTTTGCTATGAGTTATGGCTTTTGTGAAAGAAAGGTCTAGCTTCATTACAGAACTTCCTCTGAAATTCTGGAACAGTGGAGAGAAAAAAAAGTTATTTATAATCTTGCATAATTCTTCCATTCTTTTGCAGTTCCTAGGTAATTTCAGCAGATGCTTGACCAAAAAGATTGTTTGTGCTTAAAGAGGCATCCACCAGGCAATGACTGTAAGCACAGTCATGAATACCTTCTTATAGATTTCATAGGTAAGCCCTTGTGGGCTATTTTAACCCTAGCCAATTTTCCTTTCAAATGTGATAATCACACTCTGCACATTGTGTTTGTGAGGTAAACATCTAAACCATTATACCAACCCAGTCTTAAAACAGATCCAGTGACTGCTGCCTTGAAAGAGGCATCAGCAGCATCATAGCCATACTTTATTGAAGGTCTTGCTACTTGTGTAGAAGAATTGAGCAGATACAATAAAGAGGTTTATTATGAGAATCCGGAATATCTAAACATCAGTTTGTTCATGTCATCATAAATATACAACAGATACTCGATTATGAAGATTTGGTAGTTTATGGCATGGAAAGAAAGTGATGTAAAGGTGTACACGATCTTCCTATACCTATCCATAACCCTACTGTATTTACTATTAGGCAAGGCATTTGTAGAATAAATGAGCTTAGATGATTTTTTTTGTTTCAAAAATAACAGTGGGGTCTGAGGAAGAATTTTTGTACAATAAATTATGAGAATCCAGGGCTTTATAACCCCTTTTATTTTTTTAGGAGCAGGTGGCTGTGCCTAAGGTTCAAGGATATAGACAAGAAAGCATCCCGTGAAGCATCCAGCACAGAAGGAATGTCTGAAGGCCTTACAACATCCATGCTTTGTAAGTTATAGTATTTCGTCTGTACTTCAGAGACTTAATTACCTTTCTAGTGGAAGTGCTGCACTATTTTTAAAATAGTGTCACCAAAAGACAATTCTTCTAAAGGAGAGTCAGGAGAAAGTGTGCCTTTGTCCCTTGGCTCATATCCAGTAGGAAAGTGGTTCTAGGAAGAAGAAGCTAAAGAATGTACCTCTGAATCTGAAAAGTCCTCATCTTTAAGTATCCCTATTCCTTTCTGGGGAGTAGAAGCGGGTGTGGAAAGAAACCGTGGAGGCTTCAGTGGCATAAGAACTTTCAAACCCCCTTGAGAAAAATGATACCACAGCTGTTGTGGATCAGAGGGAGAAGAAGTAACAGGAAGGGAAGTACACACTGTCATCTGCTTCCTCTTTTTTGGAGTGTCTGCAAATACAGAACGAGGTAGAGCACATTCCTGACATACCTCAATATGAGCACCTGATATGTCCTTTCAAACAAGGATCTGTGGTATGCCATCTCATCCTATAGAAATCATTAGCCGGGTTCCCTCCTTCGCAGTCTTCCCAGCCATCTGAACAATCGGAAGGGATGTGCTTGGGAGCTGCACCTTGTCAGCCTCCAAAAGAATAATGGCAGCAAGAGCAGGGAGAGGAGCCAAACAGTATCGGACTTATCACGCGACTTAACAGCAATGTCTGGTGCTGACCAAACAACAGAAAGCTCCACAAGTTCAGGCTTCTTAACTTTTTTACATGGCTACTGACAGATGACAGAGAGATGACTCAAATGCCATCCCACCCCATGCAAGCTCCTGAAGTCTTTACTTCTCTAGATAAATTATCATATTATTATAAATAGTCCTTGGGATGAAAGACTACTGGAGCACTCCCTAAAGTTATTATCTAGACCTAGGCATAATAAACACTCAGCATGACTATCCTTGTAGGGAATCTGCCTAATGCAGTCATATTTTCTTCTCTTAGCCGACATGAAAAATGACAAATATAGTCAAAAAATAAGTGAAACAGTAAGGGCCCCCACAAATATTAGAAACTGACACAGGCAGAAAGCCTGACAGACTGAACAAAGAGATGTAATCTTCCTTTTTGCAGTGGTGGCAAGAAAGTTTTAAGGAACCTCTCACCCATATATTCCTTATGTGCGTTCCCATACTCTTGTACATTGGTCATAGATCAAACATACAGCACAAAAGGATAGCACCCAAGCTTTGGTATACTGGCTGGACTTGAGGTATCCTTGGCAGGATACTTTCTGTTAATAACCGGTACTGCAACAGTGATCTGATGAACACCACCACCAGGATTATCTGAGCCAAGACAACCTATCAAGAATGGACTGGCCTCGTCCTATTTGGTTTTGCACAAACTTTTCAGAGATGGCAGAAGGGAGGGGAAATGCATTTTAAGTTCTAATTCCACTGAAAGAAGTGTGCTTCTTCCAAACTATCTCAAGAGGCACAGAACAGCAAAAAGCATTACTAAACTGGTACAATATAAGACCCTCACATCTCTTGTTGTGATGAAACATCTGTGTATCCAGCTACAATGCAAGAGCATCTTATAGTTGATTCTATGCACATAGAATATGATTTACCAAAAGTTGATTGTGAAGCAAAACACAGTCCCACATTAAGTTATTCTCTTTGCACTGTTGGAGAGATCTTGTTCTTCCTTGTTTGTGTACCACATTACTCTAGTGTTGTATGCATTGACTTGAAGGTGCCTTGCCTGAAAACTGTCATGGAAGGCTCTCATAACCTGCCTTGATGTTATGGCTTGCTGCTGAGAGAATTGGAGTGCTCCAACCACTGTCTATTTGTTGTAAGAAAGAATTTCATCAACACTGTACCTACAACTATTTCTGTAAATGCTACTGATGCTGAAAGAGCCAAAGAAGGCTTCTTGTAATTTACGGCTATTCTCAAAATACAGTATGTTGTTAGTGCAATCAAAAATTCTCTTGAGTTTGTTACAATTAAGCAATCATCCAGATTAAGTGGAGATCGTCATGATTTGCTTTGAGATGTGCAAATACTGGTATGAAGCATTTGGAAAATACTTTGGGAACTGTGGATAGCTCACATGGCAGAGACGGAAAAACTGAAAATGATATGGAGCTATATGAAATTAAATATTTTAGTGGCAGTGTCTAACTGAAATATGAGTTTGTGGAGCTTCCATATCTGAAAGTAAGCAGAGTTAGCAGACTCAAAAAGTTCCCAACCTAAAATACTTTATGCTGTTGAACTTGAACAGACCTGAACTAGTCTTGAGATTTGGTCAGCTTTTGGCAGCAGAAATAAAATGGAAAACAAGCCTTGACCAATCTGATTGAAAGGTACCCTTTGCTCTACTTTCTTCAATGGGAGTTGTTCCGTCAACTATAAGGCTTGTTAAACATGATAGAGGAGTGTCTATGGAAAAAGTTGTCTTTGAGAGTTCTGAACAAATACTGGTGTATAACCTTTTCAAACATTTGTAAAACACATTTGTCTGTGATCATCTCTTGCCATGCAGAAAAAAATGCTGCTAAAACTTGCCCCCTGCAGGTAGTAGAGAAGGGTGGAAGGGAAGCAGTTATTCTGAAAATTTCTGTCTGGCTGACTCTACCTTTGGATTTCAGTGGGCTTTCTTTCCATTTTAATGCCTTTGACGATGAAGATGTTGAGGAGGCCCTTTCCTGTAGAACAGTATTCTTATTTATAATGAAAAAGACTTGATACTGAAGTAGGATGTACAAACATTTCTTTGCTTTACATTTCTTTTCTAAAGCAACAATACCATTTGTCTGTTGATCAAGTCAGAACTCTTGTGTAATTAGTGTGTTCAGTAAATTTGTTCTAACATCGTTCTTGTAAGACAGTTTTTATTGCCTCCTGCGGAGCTCTGTAAAGTTACACTGCAACTTCTACTGAGAGTTTTTGACAAAATTAAATTATACATTTCAAACAAATGTTCATATTTCTATAACCATTTTACTAAAGAAGGATAAACAGTAAACTGTTCAGGAAAATGTGAACTTTACATCAGTGGCACAAGATTCCAGGCCTTAAATTGGATTTTGTAAGTCACAATAAGCATGGCATATAATAATGTTTATGTTTTTAAACAACTTGCAATACATCAGTAGCCACTCTATCTACATACTATCAACAGAATTGTTCATCCTGCTCTGAATTTTCAACTTTCCACTGCCATTTCACTTAAACACCTACATGCTTCCACAGGTATGTCATCTGGACCAACAGCCTTTCCATTCTTCATCCTCTTCATAGCTATCCTTACTTCCTCCTTGCTAATCTACTTCATTTCATGATTCACTATCCACACATCATCCAAACTTCTCTCCCTCTCATTCTCTTCATTGATCAGTCCCTCAAAGTACTCTTTCCATCTGCTCAACACACTCTCCTCGCCTGTGAGTACGTTTCCCTCATTATCCTTTATCACCTTTACCTGCTGCACATCTTTCCTAGCTCGGTCCCTCTGTCTAGCCAATTGGTATAGGTCCTTTTCTCCCTCCTTAGTGTCCAACCTTTCATACAACTCTTCATACGCCTTATCCTTAGCCTTCGCCACCTCTCTCTTTGCCATGCACCTCATCTCCTTATACTCCTGTCTACTTTCTTCATCTCTCTGACAATCCCACTTCTTCTTCGCCAACATCTTTCTCTGTATACTCTCCTGTACTTCCTCATTCCCCACCAGGTCTTCTTGTCTGCCTTCCTCTTTCCAGATGTCACACCAAGCCCCCTTCTAGCAGTCTCCCTTACTAGCTCTGCTGAAGTTACCCAGCTATTTGGTAACTCTTCACTGCCACCCAGTGCCTGTCTTAACTCTTCCCTGAACTCCACCTCACAATTGCCCTTTTTCAGTTTCTACCATTTGATAGCTTTGCTAAAACACCATGAGAGTTAAATAACTTAGTTCCCAATATGCTAAAGTACTAGATGTGTATACCTTGCTACCATATTTATGTAGTAACTTGTAACCTTATCAAAGTATTTCTCTCTTTGTTCAGACATTGCCAGACAGACAGCTGCAGGACCTGCCTCACGAGAAGTGTAGAAATCTTGTCTATCTAAAAGACACATGACTCTGTTTGTCTTTTCAGGCATTAAAGACTAAATCTGGTAAATGACTGCTTTTAAAATATCCACACATTTGTAGCATACATGAGGTACCATCCACTTTGCATCTCCTCTATGGAGAGCATGAATTTTTGGGAGGGTGACAGCAGCTTAATATCGCAACTTTTGTAACGGGACAATTTGCACTTTAATTTTTAACACACCTGATACTTTTTTAATTTTGTATATTTGTACTTGTATTTAGATCTAATATGCAATTCCACTGAAAAGTTTTTCTTAATATGTAGTTTTGCAATTATCAGGGCATGCTATGATGACAGACCCCTGTAACCATTGTGCTATGGGATCTTTCAAAAGCCTGTCTATGGCACTCTTTGTTGGATTCCAAAACTGACAGTCTCACCGTTTTAATTACAGCACCTGATCAATATACAAAAACACATAGATAGCACACTGTGTAACAGGAGGGATATTGATGCATACTCTAATAAAGCAGCCTTTCTATAATTAGTGCTCTTTATACAATGTATACAACTCTAAGAGACCCAACTCATTATGAAAGACCAGTGACCCATTTACAGTTCCCTGCAAATCAAGATCAAAGATCTTTTTTTCTGGACTGTTCTGCTGTGATCATGACTTACTGCAAGGATTTTACATTTGTCAGACAGCTATGCTATAAAACTAATCTAACCACACTCTTCAAATTCCTTGCTGTGTTATTAACTAAATGGGATGCAAAAACAAAAGTTATGTACTTGCCATAGCAACAGACCTGTGTTATCTGATATTCGTCGAGTTCAAAGTATGGATTGTCAGGTACGAATGTATCTGACCTCAGCACCACCTCTGAAGCTTCATGGATCCAGGGCTCTGACTCTTCCCCTACCTATAATTCCCTCCACTCTACCTTAGTAGCTCAGATGAACTTTGTCCCCACCAACTAGAAATTTGGAGATAACAACTCTTTAGAGGTTATTTACTAACTTAACAGGAAGCACCTAGGGGAGAATCACAGTCCGAAAGGACTGTTCACAGACAAGTGAGATCCATTTCATCACCAGGAGCCAACAAATTAAAATTTGGAAGTACGCAGGAGGGAAGGGGGTTGAACTGCAAAAAATCGAACATGGATCTATCCCAACATAACTCATCATATCCGATGTCTATTTTCATTTGATTCAATGTATGGGACAGATTTTCAAGATGTTTTACCTGGGTTGTTTCAAGGAAGGACATTCCTGAAAATGGTGAAATCAAAGGAGGAATGTGATCTTGATTGTACATCCACTATTTAATGAGACACAAAGGCGTGAACTGTTGACAAAGTTGCAGCAGCACTAAAATCATCAATGGAAAGTCCTTTCAAAAAGGCTGTTGAGCTGGCTATTGCTATTGTGGAATGAGCTTTCAGCTTGGATTGCAGGGATATGCCCTTTTTAGTGTATATAAAGAAAACACAATCTGTCAACCATCTTGAAAAAAGAAGTTATGTCTTACCATAACGTTCCATCTGTGTTGTAGATCTTTATTCATTCATTAATAATAGGACTTTGGTTTCATCCTCGGAACCGACACTGCCATTACCAAGCTCGCACCAGTCAGAAACTCTCAGCTAAGACCTACCCATAATGTCTCTCTCATAGTCTCTTCAGATCAAGTTTGCCCGCCTTTATATTATAGAGGTAATAAAAGAGACAGTAGGAGGCTCTGTCTGAGCAAACACCTTAACTAGGAAATCCTAAAGTCCACCAGGATTCCAAATCAGGGGAAGGAGGGCAGCAAGTAATGAATGAATAAAGATCTACAACACAGATGGAACGTTATAGCAAGACATAACTTCTTTATCTGATGTTGTAAATCTTTATTCATTCCTTACTGATAGGATCAAGTTCCCAGCTACTCGAGTCCTGGGTGGCCCTAAGGATGGATATTCCTGAGCACCATAGAACCAAAAGATGTTCATCCCCTGGAGGCCAAATCCAATTTGTAATGAGTGATAAAGGTATGAGGTCTTGCCCAAGTGGCTGCTGCACAGATATCATCCATAGAGGCTCTGGAATGAAAAGCCACGGAAGTAGCCATCAATCTAGTCGAATGAGCCTTAACTCTGGAAGGTAAAGACAGTTTATTCTGATGGTAGATAAAGGTAATGACGCTTCTAAGCCAGGAAGATAGAGTCACTTTGGAGACAGGTTTACCCAGTCTAGGTCCTGCAAAGGCCACAAACATTTGATCTGTTTTTCTGAAAGATTTAGTTCTGTCCAAGTAAAAGCGAAGTTGCCTATGAACATCAAGGGTATGCAAAAGATATTCCCCTCTATTTGAATGCTGAGGGAAGAAAAACATCAGGTCAATAGATTGGTTAATTGCCAGTGGAACTATGTAATGGTTGCTGCCATTGATCCCAGTAGTTGTAGTACAAGGCATGCTGGTACAAAAGTCTGTTGGAAGAAGACTTGAATCTGGCGTTTTATTTTTGAGAGCCTGTGTGGAGGAAGGGTAGCTTGACAGGATGTTGTGTTGAAGATCGCTCCAATAAATTCCAGTGTTTTTGTTGGGGACATTTGAGATTTTTTCTTGTTGATCGTAATCCCCAAGCGAAGAGCAAGGCCTTGAGTGTAAGAGAGGCTGTTGATGAGAAGATTCCTGGTTGAGGTGGTAAGGAGCCAATCGTCTAGATACAGAAACACCTGGGATCCTTGTAGTCAAAGATGAGCTACTACAACTGCCATACATTTGGTGAACACTCGCTGGGGCTGTTGAGAGACTGAATGGCAGTAACCTGAAATGGTAGTGACTGGCTCCCAGCCGGAAGCGGAGAAAATCTCTGGGAGCACTTGTCCATCTTTATGTGGTAATATGTGTCCTGGAGATCTATAGAGCACATCCAGTTGTCCTTCCCTAGAAAGGGGAGGATGGACTGTACCGTGACCATCTGGAATTTTTGAAGTTTTATGAATTTGTTTAGTAAGCTGAGATCCAGGATTGGTCTCCAGTCCCCTGTCTTTTTTGGCACTAAAAAGAACCTCGAGTAACAACCGGATCCTCTCTGGTCTGGTGGGACTGGCTGGATGACTCATTTTCTTAGCAGCATTTCAATTTCCAAGGCTTCTACCTCCCTCTGACTAGGTGGAACATCGGGGATTCATTTGACTGGTCTGGGAGTAAGATCGAATGGGATATGGTAGCCTCTGGATATTATTCTCTACACCCATGTATTGGTAGTGATAAGTTGCCAGGCGTGTAGGTGCGGGGAAAATCGAACTACAACTGCTTCCAGAGGAAAGCAATAGGGCCACTGCTCAGGAGCACTGGTAGGGTTGGCCCGAGAAGGAATCCCTAGCACACTGGTTGTGGGGACCCCCTCTGCCCCAAAAGGGGCATCTTCTGGATGAGTTGCCACCTCTGCCCCGGGGGGGGGGGGATTATTCACCACGAGTGTCACAAAAAGATCTTTGGGACTTCTTGAACCACAATTTTTCTCCCCTCTGGTTCCTAGAATAGGATCTCTGGGGGGTGGAAAAACATATGTCCACAGCAGACAAGGTCTTTCGGTCTTTCTCACTTTGTGATAGTGTGTCTCTTACTTTGGGACCAAAGGGAAGATTAGTCAACAGGCGCATTGACGAAGGATGATTTAAAGGGGTCTGTGAAATCACACAAATGCATCCAAGCATGGCGTCTCATGATGATGCCTGATGCAGCTGCTCAAGCTGCCCCCTCGGTGGTGTGAGATATCAAGTGCATCGAGGAGTTCGAGATAGATTCCAGGGTAGCCAGCTGCGAGGTGACAGTGTCACGCACCTCATCAGGCAGTACTCCTGCCAAAGAGGTAGACATTTCTGAAATTAGGTCTCTTTGGAGGTGAAAGAAGTGTGCCAGATAGTTCAGCAATCGAATGGCAAAGATCACTGAAGCGAAGGTCCACTTCCCCAGTCTGTCCATATCCCAAGACTCCCTGTACAGGGGATGGACAGAGGAACTATCTTCTGCCAGTTCCCTCTTGGTGGACGCCGCCACGGCCATGGAATCAACTACCAACTGCTTGGACCAATTGGGCTGGTTTTCGGGGGTGGATAAAATTTTGTCTGGTCTCTGGGGGACAGGTTCTGTGTTGTCCGGGGCCTTCCAGACATGCTGCATGATCAGTTTTACAAGCTCGAAGTATATGGCCAAGCACGGAAGGCCTGCAAGAACACAGATTCCACCGAAGAAGGGTTAGAGGACTTCCAGTCTCTCCTCTACTTGAGGATCTCAAGATTGTCTCCAAATGAGACGTCTTCTGGGGAGATAGTGTGGACCCTTCTCCCTCAACGCAATTGCTGTCCTCAGTGATAGATTCCTCAGGGCAATCAAGGTGCTTCTTCTTGCACTGTTTCTTCCAGGGTGGCTCCCCAGTGGGATCTTCTGAGGAGGACTTCGGAGAAAGGGTTCCCCTCAGGATCCCAGAGTAGGGGGTTGGGACAGCTGCATGCTTGAGGGAGGTTCTGATGTCGGTGCCATTGGTGCTGACTGCGAGCCTGTTGAGGCAAGGACCCTCTCCATCACCTGGAAAGCAGGCCCGCCCAAGGAGGGATGGGAGCCAAGAAGGACAACCTCGGAACCAGGGTCACACCCTACCCTGAGGATCCCGCCTCCAGGTGAGGAGCTCCAAGAGGACTGGTAGCTGTCGGTGGAGCCATGGCCATAGATGGTGCAAGCGAAAAAATAGGCACTGAACTAGGAACCACGGTGCTGATGGCCCAATCACTGCTCCGAGAATGCACCAGTTCCAACGGAGCAATTGCTTCAAGAGTAATCGGTGCCAACATGGGAACATCCGCAATCAGAGCTGAGACAGTATGCACCGGAGTGGTCATCAGTACCGAAGTCTCCGGGGCCTGGGAAGAGATTGGAGGAGGATATACTGGTGAGTATGCGTTGAAAGCTTCCATTCCAAAGGGGATGGAAGAAACTAGCAGGGATGGGCAATCCTCTAGCTGCCAGAAGCTGGTCCACAACCCCTACTGCCATCTTGTTCTGAAAGGCTCCTGGTGGATAAGTAGGAGGCTGCAGAAGGAGAGTCAGGTCATTCAAGAAAGGGGCTAAACTGGTGCGCCAAAAAAGGGTGGGCAATCCTCTAGCTGCCAGAAGCTGGTCCACAACCCTCACTGCCATCTTGTTCTGAAAGGCTCCTGGTGGATAAGTAGGAGGCTGCAGAAGGAGAGTCAAGTCATTCAAGAAAGGGGCTAAACTGGTGCGCCGAAAAAGGGTCATAAGTTGGATAATATCTGGTTCTGGAAAGGTATTCAACCTTTGGAACTGACAGGGTCATTGTCTGTGGAGCCATATAAGCTATCAGCACCGTGCCCGGGGATGGTGCTGATGTGGATGCGGTAATCAAACCCGGTGTCAAGACCAAGGATGGCACCGAGGAGGATGGTGCCGATGCTGGTACAGTATGAGAAGTCAAAATTAGAGGTGGCACAGAGGGGGAAGACATAGAGCCCGGTGCCAAGGTTGTCTGTACCAAAGGCACCAGAGAAGCTCGGTGTTGACTCGGTTCCGAAATGGACAGAGATGTAGGAACCAAGTGACTCCATTTCTCTTTGTGTTTTTTAGTCTTAGGAGGTGGCGAGACCTATGTCCCAGAGAGAGCCTCCAGAAAAGGGAGTTTTCATAATACCCTTCAATATCAACTTGTTTTTACGCTCAGTCAAAGTGCGACTGCTGAAGCTGGAACAGATAGCACACAAAGTATTTATGTGGTCCATGCCCAAACAATAAACGCACTGAGCATAACTGCCTGAGTTGAGCATCTTACACCTGCACTTATCACACTGCTTAAACCACAATTTGCCTTTTTCAGACATAATTACACACATCACACTAGCAACAAGGTAAACAGTCAAAAAAAATAATAGTAGCAAAGTTAAAGAGAATAGGATTTTTTTTTTTAATATCCAGGTAGGAAGTGAACAGTACCAACAATGGTACTTAGAAATACCACAAGTGGTAGGAAAGAAGGCCTACCTAAGGTAGGAGAGAGGGACAGTACCAACGATGGTATAAAAAGAACTTCCAAAGGTAGAAGCTAGGGAATAGAATAAGTAGAGGAGTCTGTAGACGAAAGATGAAAAGTAAGGTATTGATAGGAATTTACACAAAACCTCTACACTTAGCTTTGAGAGAGAAGGCTTAGCATGTCTGATGAGGAACCCAGCAAACAAGATCTGAAGAGACAATGAGAGGGGCATTATGGGTATGTCTTAGCTGAGAGTTTCTGGCTGGTGCAAGCTTGGTAACGGCCGTGTCGGTTCAGAGGACAGAACTGAAGTCTTATCAGTAAGGAATGAATAAAGATTTACATCATCAGATGTAACCTTAGAAACTGCTTTTTCCAATTTAGGTCTACAAAAAGCAATGAACAATTGGTCAGATTTCCTCAGGCATTTCATTCTATACAGATAAAATCTTGAGATAGCGATGAATATCCAACATATGCAAAGTATATTCACCTTTCCTGGAAAATTTGGGAAAAAACACACTGGTGGGTTGATGGGTTGCTTGAAATTTGCTTCAGATGTCACCTTAGGAGGAAAGATGCATTAGTCTTTAAGGAAATCTTGCCTTTGTGGAAAATCAGGTAAGGAGGTTTGTAAGAAAGGGGCTGTAACTCTGAAATTCATCTGACCAATGTATCAGCCACAAGAAAAATTATTTTCAAAGAGATGAATTTGAAATCTGCTGAAGCTGATGGTTTAAACGGGGTTGAGTTAGTGCTTGGAGCAAAATAGTAATATCCCATGGACATAGTGGGTCTCTGACTGGCAGTTGCATAAGGAACATTCCCCTAAAAAGGCTTTGCAGACATTTAGAGATGCCATGGGGGTGTCATTTTGATCTATGTGGAAATTTGAAATTGCAGCCATTTGCCATTTTATTTATTTATTTATTTTTTATTTTATTTGATAGTGGAAAAACTGGAATCATTATGGAAGAGCTCAGACAGTAACTCCAGTATGGAAGGAAGGGAAGCAGGAAAAGGATCTATTCCTTTCGACATAGCCCAGATGGAAAATCTTTTCCATTTGCTATGAGAAGCCTTTTTTGTGGATTGCTTTTGGGAGGCTGAAATAATCTGAACAGCCGATGAGGGCAGCATCTTTGGCCAAAGTCAGAAGTGGAGGAACCAAGTTGTTAATTTCATGGATTTCTTGTTCAGATGAGGCAGTCTGGCCAAGTCAGTCAAGAGATTTGGATACTACTCCAACATCCATGGAGAATGTAAAATGCCAAAGAATGTAATAGATGTCACAGAAATGGGAACCATGCTTGTCAGGGCCAGAAAGGTGCAATGAGGATAACTTTGATCTTGCACTTTTTTGCTTTCTGATTGAATTTGTTCATTAGGGGCAATGGGGAAATGGATAAAGGAGACCCAGGGCCAATTATGGACTAGAGTGTCTCTCAATGACTGTCAACGTGGAGGAAACAAGGCAAAGTAACTGCTACACTTGTTTAGGAATGAAGCAAAAAGGGTTGCAGTAGGGTTGGCCCCAGTGACAGAAAATAAAAGCTGTCACTGTTGGATTGAGGGACCACTTGTGAGGCTGTAAGATAGTTGTGCTCAACTTGTTCTCTAACATACCGGATTATTCCTGGGATGTGCGTTATCAGAAATCAGTGCAAAGACATCGCCCACTGACATACTCTCATGGCTTACAAACTCAATAAGAATAAAACCAAACACTTGGAAAGGCTGCAGACAAACGGACCAAGTAAAACAAGTTTACCTGACCAAATTTCCTTTCTTTGCGCTTATATCCAAATGAAAAAAAGTCCTTAAGTTCAAATATCGACCACCCCGTGTTATTTCAAAGTGAAGATATATTTATTTAAGCGATACCAACTTCAATAGCTTTTGGTTAATTAAAACAACACAAAATAAAATGCTTTTCGTTTCCAACAATTCAGAAACTTTTTCAAATCACTTGTACTCCGCCCCTTTTAGGATAAGAGCACATATGTGCATACAGTTTTCCATATGACTATTTTTAGTCACTCATAAGGTAGTTTACATTTACTGCACTTGTTCATACTATGAGTGTCTCTATAGACAGTATTTTAAACAGTTTTTGATTTTTACAATTTTGGCATTTATAGATGGGGTGTGTTTATTGAATTTACGATGGGGTAGGCTAAAGGCTTACTAACACAATGTTAAGAAGAACGTAAATATGGATTTATATAAATTTACCGTGGCAGTGTTTATAGTTTGCAAACACGTTCTTAAAAGTGGTGTATAATAGAAAATTATAGAACCTGCAGAGAGTTCCTTATGTAACTTGTTCTGGTTGATAAGAAGATTACAACAATTTTTATAGAGCCATTATATATGTCATAAATGTCTGATTTATTTATTTAATAGATAGGTATTACATATGTATTTTAGCAAATCAATTTAAATTATTAGGGCTATTTTTAATATAAGCGTTTTCATATTGGTATAAACACAAGTAGCGCAGTGCGCATTTACATTACGGAGCCTACATATTGTACATTGTGTCACAATGGTCTGATTTATTTACTTAATAGATAGGTAATATATATGTATTTAAACAAATTTAAACTATCAGAGTTTTTTAATATAAGCATTTTCGTATTGTTATTGATATAAGTAGTGCAGATCGCACTTACATTACAGAGCTTATATATTGTATTAAGCTATGAGATTGAACTGTAAGTTTTTCATTTGACAATGAATTCTCTTGGATGTTAGATGTATAAAAGAAAGGCAGAAAATGCCTATTTTATTTGATTTTATTTGACAGTATGTGACAGAGTAATACACAACTTTGATATTGTAAAAGCACATTGTATCTTACGTGGGCTTGTACCTTTAAAGATATGTGATGTCACGATCACTATAAAAAGGGGCAGAGTACAAGTGACTTGAAAAAGTTTCTGAATTGTTGGAAACAAAAAGCGTTTTATGTTGTGTTGTTGTAATTAACCAAAAGCTATTGAAGTTGGTATTGCTTAAATAAATATACTCTCATGGCTTCCCAACAAAGCTGGTACAAGCAGGTTCCTCATTTGTTGAAGGACTACAATGCTGTCTGTCTGTATGCAAATCACAACCCTGGGGAGAATGTCCTGAAATGCCTGCAATGCTAGAAGGATTGCCCTCATCTCCAAGACATTGATGTGATAAGTGGCCTTTAGATGTGACCAAGAACCTTGGACCATCCTTCCCTCGAAATGCCACCCCATCCTAGAAGACAGCCAATGGCAGATCCATGTGAAAGGAATGACCTTCCATCTTTAATAAGAGATGTTATGGACCAGCTGATATGATCTCTGCTTATTTTAGTAATGTGCATTTTGGCATGTAAAAGATGAACATTCTGAGACCATTGCATATAGTGAGTCCATTGGAGTACCCTCATGTAGCACCTGGCTAGAGGGACCAGTAAGACTGTGGAGGCCATTAGACCCAACAGTCATAGAATTAACCTTGCTGAGGGTGAAAGCCTTGCTGAGGGTGAAAGATGCTGAAGTATCTGTGTGGCTACCAAGTATAGAAAGAGTACTCTAGAGCAGGGTAAGTTGCCAGTTTGTAAAGTTGAGTCCAGGTGGCATCTAATGAATGTAGTGACAGGTCCATGTGGCTCTTACATAAATTTATCATGATTCCTAGGTTTTGCATGAGGTGAGCCAGAAGGTCTAGATGATATAACAGGAGATGCCTGGAGGTAGCAGTGAGAAGCCAATCATTGAAATATGGGAAAATGTTGATCCCTTGCAGATGTAGATGTGCTGCAACTACTGCCATTATTTTGGCAAACACCCTGGGGCTGTAATGAGACTGAAGAGCAGCACTCTAAATTGGTAATGACTGACTCCTAGCTAGAAACAGGGAAATCTCCTAGAATGTTTCTCATTCTCTGAATGATAGTATGTGTCCTGGAGATCCTATTCAATCACCCTTCCTCAGAAGAGATTCTATGGACTGGATCATAACCATTTGGAATTTTGTCTGTTTTACAAATTGATTTAAAAGACTCAAATCTAAAATGGGTCTGAGGTCTCCCATTTTCTTGGGTACCAAAAAGAACACTGAACAGATTCCGGACTCTAATTGGTCTTTAAAGGACCATTTGGATGACTTTTTTTCCTAGCAGCTTGGAAATTTCTGCTGTTGGAGATTCCCACTAACTGGGTGAAACATTGGGAACTTTGTTCTTTTTTACTGGGATTAATGAAAAGGGAACTGAGTAGCCTCTGTAAATTACATTTAGCACCCAGAAATCTGCTATGGTTTGTCAGGCTTGTAGATGCATGGAAAAGCAACCCCTCAACTGCCACCAGAGTGCAGCAGCTGGGCAACCTTTTAGAAGCGCTGGTAGGACTTTTCGGTAAAGGGACCAAGAAAGCCCTAATTTTGCAGAATGCTTCTGCCTCTTGGGCTACATCCACTAGAGAATCACCTCTTTCTCTGCCATGTCCCCAGGAGTGTCATGATAATAATCCTCTGATCTGCGGAACCACATCCTCTTGCCACCCCACTGATTCCTACAGAAGGTCCTTACAGAGGTGGAAAAATGAATTCCCACTGCAGAGAGGGTTTTTACCATTTTGTTGACTCCTGGTTAGAGTGTCTTTTACCTTTGGCCCAAAAAGTGTGGTACTGTCAAACAGGGTGTTAACATAGGACATCTTAAAGCCTCCTGCAAAGTCACAGAAGTGTTTCCAAGCATGTTAGGGTACAGTAATGCCAGTGCCTGCTGCTCTTACCATACCATCAGCTGGGTTACACAGCAGATGCATGGCACTGTTTGATATTGACTGGTGGGTAGTGAGTTAGGAGTCCACAGACTTCTGGACATACGCAGACAGGTTATCGGAGAGAGACCTGAAGAGCTTTTTAGTCAAGTCTCTCTGGTTTGTGTTACATGAGCCAAATAGTTCAGTGCTCAAAGGGCAAAGGTCATTCAAGCATATATCCATTTCCCAAACCTGTCCAATGCCCTAAACTCCCTGTTAGGGAGGCATACAGAAGAACTTTCTTACAATAATTCCTTCTTTATGGCTGCTACTACCACAATGGCATCTACTGGTGGACCTCTGCTCCAATGCTTCCTGTCTTTGGGTGCTGGCAAAATCCTAACTGGTTTATTTGGCACAGGTTCCACCACATCAGGGTCCTTCCAAGTCCAATGAGCCATAAGGTCAATCAGGAGGAGAAGAATGGGCAGTATTACCCAGGATGAAGTTAAGCCAGAACCAAAGGCCTCCAGGAACACATTCTCATCTGGTGAGGGGACATCTGTGGACCATCCCTCTCAATGTTTCATCAATTCTAGGATCTCACCGAAGGTGAGCCCTTCTGGGAAAGGGATCGGAGGAAGCCTTCACCTTCATCCCAATCCATGTCTTCTGTAAACTTCTCTGGGGATGAATCTACATGCTTCCACTTGCACATCTGTGTCCTGTAAACCTGAACTGGTGGGTGGTCAGATGGTTTGGAACTAGACTGAGAACTCATGTAGTGAGCTGTCTTGGAAGCCTGCGATGCCAACTATCCCTGTCGGATAGATCGTAGGGAAGAAGAAGAAGCAAAATCCTCTTGAGGTTGGGTTGGAGCTGAGCTGAGTGGTAAAGTCTTTCCTCTTGGCACAGCCACGGCCCTCTCAAAAGCCTCAAAGGCCGAAGCCACCATCAACTCCAAATGAGATCTCTTCCTGCCCAAAGAAGAGAACTCCTCAGCACCAGCAGCCCTCAGCCCTGAGGCCAAACTCAGATCTGAACTGTCAAGGGCCAAAGCCCCACGAAGGAGAGACTGCTATGATAACTTCAGAGTCAACCCATCCTCTCACTTTCCAACTCTTTAGCTCTGAGACTGTTACTGATTCGAATGCCCCAGAGTCAAAAAAGACTGGGATACAGTCGGCGTCAAAGTAGCATGACCTGTCGGTTCCAGCAAAGGTGCACCAGGGCAGATCAGATCCAGGATAGCCAGGTTCAATGGATGGACCAGTACCAGAGACAGAAGAGGAGGGGTTGTTGGACCAGTACTCTGCATGTACAGATGTGACAGCACTGCTAGAAACCCAAGATGAATTAGTGTTCTCAAGAACTTCCTCATTATTCTATTTAAGAAGTCGCTAATGGTTGTATCAAAAATCTTTCTTCTGAAAAATAGGAGAATATAATCTTGGGCTTACAGGTTCAGGTAAGAACCGAAGCCAAGAAGAGAAAGGTTGGGTCCGAGGTACTGATGGATCCAACCTCCCAGGAACTTTAGGATCCAGACCAGCCAAAGCAATGGGATCTAGAGACCTCTTTCTGAATTTCACTAACTTTTTGATTTCTCTCTTTTTCTTTCTTCTCTAGCCTCTTTTTCTAACTTTACTTCATTGACTTATATTTCTCCTTCTATTTGGGTTTTTCCTGCTTTTTGGCTGGAGAGTAGGAAGATGTGAATGAAGATGATGCAGCAGAAAGGGAAGACCATGTATGAGGAGGAAGAAGACCTTTTACTATTAGTTTTTTCCCTTCAAGTTTGAAGGGCCCTAGTGCCAAAAGAGGCACAGGTGTCACAACTAGTATCAAGGTGGGCAGCACTCAAAGATTAGAAACATAAAGAATACCAGTGGATTCTGTGCCCACACTTGGCACACTTCTTAAACCCCTATCAGACATCTTGAATACACCAGACTGACAAAAAGACAGTGAAGATCTTAAGTAACAGAAAAACAAAAGAGAAGAAGAAAACTAGCAACCTACTAAGAAGCAGTAGCCACAAAGAGCAGCAAAAATGACTATCCTAACTATATATATATATATATATATATATATATATATATATATATATATATATATCCTACAGCCTAATCTAAAAAACAAAAAAAAATCTAGAGAGACAAATCTCTGCAGGAGAGGAGATCAGAAAGATTACAGGTATAGCAAAAAAGGCTAAGATTTCGAAAGAATGAGCCCTTGTGTAAACACATCTGATGCTTCAGGCAGCAAACAAGATCTGAGGTACTAAGGTAGAATGGATGGAATTATGGGTAGGGGAAGAGTTAGTGCACAGGATCTGTGAAGCTTCAGAGAGAGTGCCGAGATAGGATCCAACAACCCATAAGTTGAATCAAACAAAAATAGACATCGGATCCATAGTTTTCCCCCATGATGATGCTCTGCATTTACTTCAGTCTAACTTCATTGTCCACCTAACTCTTAATGCATTTGGCCCTATTACCGAAAGCATATCAAAAGTTGTAATGAGCCTGAGAAAATTTACTGCATTTTCCAGGCCCAAAAAAGTACCTAATAAGTCAAATAACTTAGTTCCTTATAAGCTAAAGTACTATATGTGTATACCAGTCACAATCAGTGCAGCATAGTCCAGAAAAATACAAATGTAAATGGCCACAACATGCAGAATTCTTTATCAGTAAATTTCATTTTAAATATGATAGCATGATATGTCCTGAAAGAAATCTGCAGTCCATCTTCTCTTTCCTGTAGATTGCCTGCTAAATCATTATATAAAACTGTATACAGCTCTTGATTAGAAGATGAGACGGTAATGGACATCTTATACAAGACTGATGACCGACTCCTAATGTAACAATGGACTTTTTCAATCCATATAATTTACTTATTTTAAGTTCTAAACTGCACAACAAACGCACTCAAACCAAACATGACACTGAAGTGATTTTAGTGATTTTTCCACCTCTCCATGTGATATATTTTGTCCTGCTTTGGGCCACAACACCTAGCACCTGGACTATGATTTGTTCCTTGGCATTACACACTGTCCAATCTCTGAAATGAAGTCAGTTAAATTTTTGGCCTTTGCTGTTTGATCTCTTTACCCTCTTATGATTTGATTGCTTTTTCCTTTATATTTCCCCTTACATTTTTATTACTACTGTGAATAAGTTGCATTTGGTAAGTAAATGTAGTTATATTTTTTTCATAAAAATTGTGGTTGTTGCAAACCTTGCAGCACTCAAAATGTAGAAAATGGACAGAGAAGAAAAATGTAACATTACTCAGTGAAAATTTGCTTTCAGTGGAAAAGCAGCAAAACTGTTGAAACAGAAACTAAACCAAATGGTTAGGGTTTGGCTTAATGGTTAAGCTGTCTACCTCACAGACAAGGTACAGGGTTTTATTCTCAGTTTTGAAGGATACATGGCTAGGCTTATATAAAGGCACCAGTAGATATTAGCCTATTATACATTTATGAACCTATGAACCTAAATGTGCCTTTGGTACCAGAAACACAGAAGTCTGTGGATTCCATTCCCACCCCAGATGATTATATTAATTTTCTAATTGCCACTACTGCAGTGCATTAATAGGGGTGCAGAACTCATGAGAGTATTCTCCTTCAGATAAGAAGTTAAACTAGGGTCCCATCTGCCTGAGCTGGTGGCGGCTCAGGTGGATGTAAAAGATCTGGCACTTACTGAAAAGTATAGGGGAAGTTTCCTGATGACCTGGCCAAATTTCCCTTAGTATGAATACCACCTCTGGTCTCCTCTGAAAAGAGTCTGCTGGCCTAATGGGATTCACCTGGTCATAAAAGGATAAATAAAATAGATAAATATCTTGTTACACCCCGACACACCCCAAGCTAAAACAAAGAAATCAAGAAAAAAAAAACATAATATATTCTTAAGTCCAAACACGAAGGATATCCATGGACTACTGTAAGTTAAAGAAGTCAACTGCCAAGAGAGCTTCTTGCCTTATTTCTGAACTCTGCAGTCTGTCTGTACTTCTAGAAGCAGTTCAAACTGGATTCCATTTTCCTTGTGGAATTACAGAACTACTCTGTGGATTTCTAAGTCAAATGTATAAAAAAATTCAGTAGCCCCCTTTAGGTAATGGCAAAGATAAGTTCAGATGACCTATTAGTTATGACTGTGCTTTATGCCATTTATATGTTTAAACACATTTATTTGTCGTTATGCAGACTACAACCTGACTGTATACTTGATTTTAGCAACTACAATGCTTAATAAAATACAGTGATATTTATTATTCAGTTTTAATTAAATGCTTGCATGGCTGGTAATTTAGTTATTACTATTGTAAGGGTATGCGTAATGGGACTGTGTATTAATAACTGTTGGCTTTTACCTTTTAAATAGTTATTGTTTAAGCAATTGCTACCTTACAAATATTTAATGGTTTATTTTAATGGTCAGTGATAATAATGTTTTTGATATTATGTTAGTTCATTTTCTAGCTGGCAGCAGCACTACCATGAAAAAGGAAGGACGTGTTCGCACTGGAGAGATATAGGTTCATAGGCAAGTACTAGGCTATCTGCCCAAGGACATTTCTAAACCTAGCCAGTGTGTGTTGGCTTTCGCCACCCCCTTAGATTAGTTCCCTGTGACTCTGACCAGCAGAGCCATTAGTTCCCTGCGCCTCTGTCCAGCAGATACACTGCAGTGATCCCCGGGGTAAATTTTCTGTTTCCCATCCACCCGTCAAGGCTTCTCTTGAAGAGTGCTAGTGAGGGACTCTGCCTGATGTATACTAGAATTTTGTTCCAAAGCATGGAGAGTCCCTGGGTCAGGAATTTTTCCCACCAGCACGTCCTATTTAATGTTGTGGTAAGGTTTATATCCCTACAATGTGTGGCTCTCAGGGATTGGGTTGTTTTTAGGTGGAGCATATCCATCAATTCTGGGTTGGACATGGCCTTGTATGTCAGGCATAGATCACCTCTGAGTAAGCGGTATGCAACCGAGTACAGCTGGAGTTTCTTTAGTTGGGCTGCATAGGTCATCTGTTTGAGACCAGTAATCCTCTTGGTGAGGTACTTCTGTGGTCTTTCCAGCTGTTGCAGGTGTCTTGTAAGGTACCTCCCAAATGGGGCATTGTATTCTATAATGGGTCTAATAAGTGATGAGTAGAAAGACACAATAACCTCCTTTGATCTGGATGCGAATCCTTTTGAGATTAGGTGGGCCACATAGAAGGATTTTCTAACCAGCTTGGCAATATGATTATCAAAGGAGAGATTACTATCTACTTGGGTCCCCAGATCCCTTATTACTTTTTCTGTCTTTAGGGGATGACCACCTAGGTGGTAGTTCACGGGTACTTTGTTTTTTCCAAAGGGGATGACTATGCACTTTTTGGCATTCAGCTTGAGGCCATGATTTTGACACCAGGTATCCGTCTCAGTGAGACCCTTCTGGATGGTGTCTGTATCAGCCGGAGAATCAATTATGGCCGCTAGTTTGCAGTCATCTGCGAACTTGGTCAGCCAAAGTCCTCCTGTGCTTGCCTGTACCTCTGAGAAGTATATACCGAACAGGAGGGGTCCTAGGACTGAGCCCTGGGGGACGCCACTTGTAACCGGTTTAGAGTCCAACCTAGAGCTTGCAACTCTCACCGTGTGGGTTCTGTCCGTGAGCCAATTTGCAACCCACCTCGTGAAGTAGGGGTTAATGTTCAGGTTGATGAGCTTGTCAATAATACCAGAATGGGGAATGGTGTCAAAACCCTGCGCGAGGTCTAGGTAGACTGTGTGGACCTCCTTACCCTCGTCTAATGCCTTGGTAACTGTCTCAAAGAAGTCCACCAGGGTTAAGGAGGCATGATCTGCCCTTAACAAAGTCAAACTGGGTGGGGTCCAAAGTTTGGAGGTTCCCAATGTCTCTGTTAACGAGTTCCATGATGATGCGTTCCATAGCCTTGCAGACCAGCCTAGTCAGGCTTATAGGGAGTTAGTTCCCGGGGTCCGTTGTGGCACCACCTTTGTGGAGTGGGATAACTGTTGCTGTGCGCCACTTTGTGGGTAAGTAGCCAGTAGAGAGGCTGAGTTTGAATAGTGTGTTTAGGTGGGGGGGTTAGTTCATTTTGGAGCTCTTTTAGGATGCAGCCTGGGACACCGTCCAGTCCCATTGAGGCTGTGTTTTTGGCTTTGGATAGGGCTGTTTTAACCTGTGTGTCGGTGATTGCCGGGGCCTTACATTCTTCTGGTATGGTTATGGGCCCTTTAGGGGGTGAGAGGGATGTGACGTTTGCACTAAACTTGTCTGCCAAAATGTTGGCAATAACAGTCAGTTCAGTGTATTTTGTGCCATTCTGCACCAAATCAGAGCAGATCTGAGAGTTTCCACTTAGGTTCTTGATACAGCTAAAGAACGCTTTGTGGTTATCTTTTGAGTCCCTGGCAATTTTTCTTTTGAAGCTAGCCTTGGATGATTTAATGAGGAATCATTGCTGATACTGATCAAAGATGTCTTTCCTTCTAGGGATTTTGCTCTTGTCTGTACTAGTTTCCTCCTTCTATTGTAGAGCCTCTTTATGGCAGGGGTCCACCAGACTGGTTAACTTTTCTTTGGAGGAGTGATTCTCGGTTTTACTTGGGATAGTATGATCCATGCATTCCTGCAGATAGTCATAGAGTGCCTTTGTATAGGTTTCAGCAGCTTGGACAGCATTGCCCATTGGCGTGGGGGCTGTGAACCTTTCCACTTTGGTCTTAAGTAACTTGAAGTTTGCTTTTGAATAGTTTTTCACGGTGGTTTCCTTGAATGGGGTTGGGGGCAGAATGTGGATATCCAGAGTGATTAGTCTATGATCTGATCTAACCAGCGAGAGGTTGACGTCAGGTGTGGAACACTGGTTGCCCATGTTGGTGATGACCAGGTCCAATATGTTGTTCCCTCTGGTGGGGGTGTTGACCAGTTGATCCAGGGTATTCGAGTTTATAAATTCTAGGAAGCGTTGGGCAAGGGAGTTAGTACTTGAGTAATTCTCGCAGTTAATGTTTGGGCAGTTGAAATCACCCAGTATTAGGATGTTTAGTAAGACCTTCATATTTCCCAGTATCTCCAGAAATGTGGAATGGGGGTCCTGGGTCAAGGTGGGAGATCTGTAGCAAGCTACAATTTGGATTGCAGTTTTGCCCTTTGTTAGTTGCACTTGGATGATCTCTGATGCATCGTGCTGTGCCACTAACCTGGAGGTGTGAGTATCCTTGATGAAAATGGATACACCCCCGCCTTTTGTATTTCGGTCTGGGTTCTGTGGCTGAAAGGTATGGTAGGAGTTATAGCCTGGTAGTGCTGGGGTGCTCTCTGGAGCCTTAAACCAGGTTTCTGTTACTGCACAGATATTGATGTTCTCCATACTGAAGAGTGCGTTGAGGTTTAGACTTCTGGCATTGAGTAGCATTACCTTCAGTTTTTGGTTTCTTATGCTATTTACGGTGGTGGGTTTGTCTTTTGAGCCTTGCCTAAAAAAGGCACTATGGGGGCGGCAAGAGCCTTTGCCAGTATTCGAAAGCCTAAGGGTGACAGGTGCAAGCCATCTCTTCCGAAGCAACGTGGCTTGTCGAGCACGTCATCCCAGGCAGACAGATACTGGATCCCCTTTGAATGACACCAAAAAAGGAGCCAATTGTTGAAATTGATCAATTTTTCTTTGTACTGTGGCATCATTTGAGGTGAGGGCAGGATGCTACTCGGGGTCAGGGTCATACCAGCCTGGGCTACATGATGAGACAGCTCTTCCATGTCTCTTTTCATGCAGTCCAGGGAGGTATATCTCAGGTCATTCACACCAACATTTACAATGACAGAGTCGTTTTTGTACTTGTTCTGGAGAGACCTGAGTGCTTGTGTTATGTGGCTGATCCCGGCTCCTGATAGGCAGCGAACTGCAACCTTCTCCTTGTCCAGCCTAGCTAGTAGGACATCAGTGTGTCTGACTATAGAGTCACCTATTACTAGTGTGTTGGGTATGTTATTTTGCCTTAAGGGCTGTGATTGCGTGACACACTGATTATGTGAAGTATGTGTTTCATGGTTGGTGATGGGTTTTGGAGGTCGCTTGGGTGTCTGCTTTGGAGGTCTCTGTTGCTTTTGCAGATTTTTATTTAGAGCCTCCAAGTATGTTTTCGTGTATTTATGTGTGTTATTTGCCTGTGTTGGTTTGTTAGGTCTATGCGAGACTGGTGGTGTGTTGCAGGTATTACCCTTCTCCTCTTGACTGTCAGTTCCAGTCTTGGGCTGAGAGTGCTTTGCCTCCAGTCTGGCTGTATAATTGCATCTCTCACATATATTAGTGTTTGGTGGTAGGAGAGTGTTGTCTGTGTACATGAGGCAGTTGTAGCATTGCCTCAAAATATCATTAAGCCTGTTGGGAAAAAATATTGTGTGTGTTGTAAACAACATAATCAATATCAAGTTTCAATAACTGTTGGTATGACTGCACTGTAAGGCATTGGGGTCAGTCTGAGATAGCTCAAATTCTGGGTTATCAGCGATTATTGCTCTGATCTGAACAGTGTAAAGTCAATCAGGGCATGGCAAATACTATTACTTGAGGCAGCGGTGCTCATTTACCATATGAATTTATGACTAATTGCATATTACTTGGTGCCAAATGTGTGCATTTATAACCCATACCATTGCATACAGGAACAGAAGTGAGGATTATAAAACCACAGTCCATGTCCATCATACGCAACTGATAGCAGCAGTAGAATAAAACATGTTCATCAAAACTGCACTAATTTCTAATGTATTATTTCTCTCTCTGGTGTGCACCACAGAGTCCTAAAAGCACTAATTTCTCAAGTTTCTGGTCAAGGTAAGCTATAAACTCTTGGGCAGTCTCTGTTCTGGAAAGCCTCATCACAGCAATATACAAAACTGTCTGTCATGTCACTCTTCCCACTCTCATGCATATGCTTTGTATTATGACGCATTTCTGTGAAGCAATTATTCCTAATTTTGCAACATAAACCAGGTAAAGCAATGGAAATATTTCCAGTTACTGACCTGTCTCCCTAATTAACCAGCCAGGTCTCCTCTCCACAAATGGAACACACAAGGATGGGTTCATTAAAAGACTGCCTATCACATTTGACCCCAAACCTTCCTTAACATGATCCAGGTGGTCTAATCCCTTCTTACTATAATCCAGATTGATTTTCAGAAACAAGTTAAATTGACTGAATTGTGACACCCTTAGGATGCACATATAGCTTCTGGTTTTATGGATCAAGTTTTCAAAGTAACCCAGACCCTTTATCTAACACTTTAATTGACTTAAAACTCTTTGTAAGAAAACTGAATTTAACAGTACTGCTGGGTCCAAACAATCACACATCGCTAGTACTTACAACCCCCCCCCCACTACACCCCACACTGGCTTTGTACGCATAGATTTGTGAATTAGACATAAGCTGTCTAAACAATGGTAAAGAGTTGAATGCTAGATTCAGCAACATCACTAGAAAAGAAAAAGCATTGTCTTTACTAAAACAAGCCCCTGTCAGGATTATGCAACCTGACAAAGGGGGTGGGTTAGTAATAATGAACTATGAAGAGTATGAAGGTAGAATGTCCAGGATTTTACAAAGAGATGTTTATATTGAAGTTTCCAGAAATGAATTGAATGCAGCATACAGGATGATTCAAACAATTTTAAATGATTTGTTTATTGAGTGGAAAATAGACATGGACCAATTTAACCACCTGAACATGCCAGCACCTAAAATCACTGTACTTTTCGGGATTCCAAAAATACACAAAAGTATCACTGACCCACCCATGAGACCCCTAGTAGATGCCAGGAATAGTATTACATACTCCTGTGCTAAATTTTTAGACTACATACTTAAGAAATATGTTAAGAAAGAGGGGCAAATATGTAAAGATTCATGGAGTTTTTTATCTAACATCAATAAACTGGAATTCAACAAAGACTTGAACTTCCTGACAGTCAATGTGAAAGACTTGTATTCATCAATCCCCCACCAAGAGGGTATAGAATGGGTCAGTTACATGTTACGCAAGGGAAGGGCAACAGCAGAGGAAATCACACTTGTTGAAGTCATCTTAGACATTATTCTATCATACAATTTCATCATGGCCTACTGGGAGGAGGAGTATGTGACGGAATCAGGGCAGCCCTGACATCAGATCCACTATTACACACGTTATTTGGATGATATTTTTATGTTAATAGAGGGAGACCATACCCAAGCAGAAGAACTGGTTTCATACTTCAACAGTACCACACACTTTTTATCTTTCACATTTACTTTTGGGAAAGATAACATCGCATATCTGGACATTAACCTTAGCAAGGACTATACTAACAGTTGCTATTCAGCAACTATATACAGGAAAGAAATGTACTTGAACACCTTTTTACACTACAGTAGCTGCCACCCCCTTCACCAAAATAGATCGGTGGTGAAGGGGCAACTAGTGAGGGCAGCAAGGATGGTCACAAAAGATGAAGACTTTTCCACTGAATGTAGTAAACTACAGGTTATGTTTTCTTGAAGGGGTTACCCGAACCACTTACTGAATCAAATAATGACAGAAGTGCAGTCAAAAAGATCAAGAGGTTTTTATAAACCAATATTGGATAGGAAAACCATTTCAGAAAACTTAACATTAGATATGCACACAAAAACAGGCATTAACAATCTTGGACAGGGATGTTTGATTACACCCTTTAGATCAGACGCATATGAGATCATGAGGATCATCACCAAGAACTGGGATATTTTACGGAATGACCCAACTACCCAGCCAAGAATAGAGGGTCCGCCTAGATTAGTTTTCAAACGGGGCCCCAACCTAAAAAATATCTTGGAAGCTAACCATGGTACATACCAGTATGCAGTTAGGCATGGTATGTCCAGATGTAACATGTGCCATTATTGCCCACACGTCTACAGGGTCAACCTTTACCATTAGAGATAAAGAGTATCAAATAAAACACAAATTTAACTGTCAGAATAAAGCTGTGATCTATGTAGCTCTATGCCAACAATGTCCAGCATTCTACATAGGGAAGATGGACAGGAGGTTCAGGGAAAGAGTTTATGAACACCTGTACCATATAAAGAAAGGGAGTCAAGAGAATGCCCTAAGTAGACACAAGCAGGAATACACAGACCACACATTTAAATTTAAGGCAATAAACAGTGTGAAGTCTGATGGAAGAGGGGTCCCAGAATCTTTACATTTAGAAAGGTTAGAGTGATTGTGGCAACTCAGGACTACGGCTTGCGCTTACCCTGGTTTAAATTTTTAAATTCCTTGTATTTTAAAGCTAAGAAACCTCCAGAGATGACTAACATGATGAATTGTAGGACAAACTAGCTATGTCAAATATATAACTGCTGTCTCAGTACAAGCTAATACATGCAAACTCTTGACAGCAGTCAATTTAGTAACACATAATTCAAATGGTGGGTGCCATGCAATGATGTATAGACAGGAATGTTGTTTGTACTTCCATGTATCCATATATAATTGTTACCCCAATATTTATATATATTTTTTCTTCTAATGTTTAACTGTAGGATGCCATGCCATGCTGCATAAGACAGAAAAGTGTTCTGAACATTTTTATGCATTATTATTTTTATGCATTAGTACATTTTACTACTTCTTGATACTTCACCATTCTGTTATATGCATTTTAAGCGCATTTATATTTTTAAATATTTTCAAATATTTTTAAAAGGTTCTCAAATATTTAAATATTTTTAATAACTGTATGTTTACATATTATGAGTATGATTTACTATGTCACAATACTGGACAAGAGAGTGTGTATACTTACTTGCCTTTTAATGAGTCCAGAGGGTGTTTTGAAAGAAACTCTTAAAGGGAGTAATTACTTATTAAGTGGACCCTCATAGCATCATCAGTGTGTTGGGAATAGCCCTCACCTATTGGCTGACTAAAAACATGCTTGCACCATGGACTATTTAAATGCACTGGTTTTAGTGAATGCTTTTACCTGAAGAAGTCTCACCACCAGGTGGGACGAAAAGTGCTTTGTGTTCACAGTTGTTTTATCATCTACTTCAATATAAATTCTGTATTTTTTATTATTTTTGCTGGTGCTATATTAAAGAAAAGGAACTACAGTACTTGGAGTGGACTTACCTTCGATTATCTTCAGTCAAAATTAAAAGGCATGCGCCACTATACTGATGACAATTTCAGCATTAAAGCTTGGAAAGTGGCAAGAAGAAAGGAAGAAGGCCCCTAACATAGCTAGCAATATAGAGTAAATTATGCACCAAACAAAGTTTTTTGAATGCTGGTGTAAGACCAACTTTGGCATTCATAAGAACTTTTGCACAGCTGATGGAATTTCTGACCAGGAAAAGAAAACACATAAGGTAGGTAAACCTGAACGCTGTGATCTGCTTTTAAACAACTCTCCCAAAAGAAGTTCAGGCAAACTCTACAGATGTGTCTATGTCAGAAGGGCAACATTTGAGAATGATGACTTTATGAAATATCAAATGTTTAATGTTTAGTAGGGCAGGAAAACTGTTTCTTTTTGTAGAAATCTCAGTATAGTGGGGATGAGTGAATTTGCCATTTTCACCGTTGTAGTACAGTCGAAGAGTTAGTATATATAATTAGTGAGGGGTGCAGGGGGCTTGTCCCCTGTAAAAACAAAACTGTTGCTGTTAGTTGTAGTTTCAATGTTCAGGACATCGACGATATGGTTTAAAATTTTTCTAAAATATCGATCTTCAGACGTAGATTACTACAGAGACACCAAGTAAGGGTCTGGACTGATCCTACAACTGTAAATATGGCAACTGAGCCACTTTGTTGCATCATTCTTAATGCCAAGTGTATAGCAAAATGCTTACAGTTGGGGATACTCTCTGTCCCTCTTTATGCAGGACAACCCCTACTTATGCACTTGAGTCCTGTGGGAAAAAATATTAAAAATGGTAAATGTTCTAAGAATTTAAGAGAAAAAATTCTAAGATTCATATAATATTTGCATTAAATAATTATTTGGTATCTAACACCCCTTAATATATGACACAGCACAAACAACTGTTGGCAACAAAGTGAAGACCAAAACTATGTGCTGGTTGTGGGTATGGTTTATCCTGCAAAATATTACTTTGCCATAAAAAAACACCCCACTTTGAGCATTTGAAAAAGTGGGAACCCTACTGAATATGGGTCCTTCTGAGTGAAACCTAAAACTGTTTGAAATCTAATAACTATAAGAAGGAAAAATATCAACTTGAAATCCGAGATTTAAGAATATAATCAAAGATATGATCGGTTGCAATTTCTTTCTAAAAACTATGAAAGAATCTATGTTAACACCAAAAATGCAATTCTATAAATGACAATCAAGAATAATAAAAAAAACACTGTTTTCCAAATTAAACAATGCAATTAAAGAAACTGCAGTGAAATAATATAATGGCACACCTTCATGTATATGCGAGTAAAAAGAAAACAGCTTAGCAGAGGCATAGTTGGCTTCTGTAGTGCCTGGGGCTGATGTCTGTACTGCAGTCCTGCCCCCCCCAACTCTACAAACAAATAAATAAAAAATAAAAAACACAAAAAGGTCCGATTCTTATACTGGCAGGCACGCTTGCCAGATGCACACTCCCCTCTCTTCTGTCCCAGCTCATCAATGGCAGAGCAAAAAAAAAGTCCAAAATCTGGTGGCTGGTGCTCCTGAAATGTAGATACCACCCAGCCAACCAGGTCATGTTTGTGTGTCCCAAATTCCACCCCTTCTCAGCTGAAGAGCATTTTAAAACAATTAAAAGATCCATGACCAGCTTCCTGGGGCTCCTGAAATGCAGGAACCATTCGGGTCTCTTTCTGTGCCTTGCATCCAGCCCTCCTTCCTCAGATTTTACTTCAGGAGGTTAAAAAAAAAAACTGTAGCAAAATGCCTCCTACAAATGTAGCAAGCGGCTGCTACAGTTAGCACTCAGGTTTTAAGCTAAAAAAAGAAACGTCAAACTGCTGGCTAGATTTGTAGCAAACACCTGCTACAATCAGTTTATATCCCACATGAAGATCTACTGTACTCTGACTATAACAGGGCCGGCCTTAGCCGAAATGGCGCCCCAGACAAAGTAGTGCTCCGGAGCCCCTTAAACCCCACCAACTCCATACTCATGAAACACTCCTATTTGAGCCACACACCCCCATTTGAGACACAACCACAGGTAGGTCTCTCCAAGAAAGCCACTCCAGTCATTTCCTTAAATTATTTAAATGCAAAGGAAGAAAAAGATACCTTGTAATGTAGTTAAACTGCAACTACCTTTACGTATGCATTTCCCACTTTAAATACCAGAGCCGGATCATGGTGAAATAAGGCCCTAGGCAAGGTAACAGACCGCCACCCCCCCAGAGCAGCCCCTCCTGCAGCAACCCCCTACCCCCTCAAGTAGCAGCCCCCTCCTCAGCCATTCCAGTGTTCCATTATTTGGCTAATAATCACCAGTTACCATACACACTGCTCAACTCTATCAGTGTGCATTCTGTTCTCTTATTTGTTTCTACAATTATTACAAATATTGAAATAAAATAGCACAAATAGCCATTTGCTAAACAAACAAAACAGTTTTGCAATGAAAACAGACTTAGCATGAGCAGTAAACTTCTCTGGCCTTGAAACTCACATTCATTGAAACGGAATGAAAACCACATTCATAGAAAATACATCTGGCCAGTGGAGGATTAAGTTTACTTTTGCACTGTTTACAAACCATAGGCTCCTTGCACACATTTTTAGGGCCTTGCACACATGTATTTATTCTTTGATTCACCTTAATGTTTGTATTAAATTATATTCCTTGTATAATACAACACCATTTGTTAGAATGTGTTTTAAATGAGTAGTTTAAACATTCTTTTAATAAACAATGAAACAAAATGTACGAACCAATAATGACAAAACTGCCCAGTTCAGAACATTTCCATCATAAAAGTGTTAGATCACAGGTTTTCATTTTACAGACAGACAGGCTAAAGAATAAAATAAGCCAGAAATGGTGTTTCATTTATGCATACATTTTAGAAAGCAGAAAAAGAATCTTACACTGAACGTTGACCTTGCTGAAATAACAGTTTGTCAAGGGAATATTGCAGAGAGTACTTGTTATGTTCTTTTCTCAAGGAAAGAATCAACAGATAAGTTAAACTAAAAACAGGACGTATCAAGGATTAGGGGGTGGATATAATCAATACAGGAAAATTACTGAAAAAGAGAATCTAATATGCTGTGTGCAGGATACCAGGACAGTTAAGGTTAGTAAGTTCGTTCAACCTGTTACTTCAGAGAAGATGTATAACACTCAAGCATGAGTACGGGAAACAGGTCATCTAGACTATGTCAGTTTACGTTGTTCAGGACCATCAAAATGATGTACAGCAACTTGAATTGTTTATCAGAACTGTTAATGGAGACAGTATTTTAGATATTGTGAACATCTAATAAAACCTTATTAAATAAACTACAGTGTTTGGAGAATTCATGCTAAACAGTGAACAAGACTTGGTTCATGAGGGAGAGACTGACACCTATTGAAGCACGAGCTTGGGTAATTAGGACTTTCATTTCTCAGTCTCAAGACATACAGTGTTTCCAGCTAATTAAGGTACAGTACTGCATTATCAAATCTTACAATGGCACCTGACGTGACCTGTTGTCTGGGGAGAGATGTATACTTCTCGCAACCCAGCAAGCAGCTGTAACCATCCAGTCTCCAGTACTGCATATAAGTTCACAGTGACTGTTTATACAGCAGACGTACATCAGCGAACCAGCCACACCCTCTTTCATTGAAAGTATCGTTCATTTCCAGACTTGGTTACACTACGTGTGTTCTACAGAAATCTACAAAATAACAGTGTGCCATTCAACTTCATGTGTTCTACAGACTATAAATAACACTGTTTTTATTAAAGTGCAGCACTCCGTGTTTCATTCAAACTTCAACAAAACAGCTGCAGTAAGTAATTTTTTTAAGTACAGTTTTATGGCAATAACTTCAAAGTTTTATTAACAGTTTAAAGTGACAGCAACTGTTTCATAACAGACTTTTCAAGCAGCATACCAGTGTTTTTTTCATAAACAGAGCTGTAAACTCTATACAGAATAAGCTGAAAATTATGGCATGACAGTTTCTCATTAAGACAGTATTATCCACAGCACCAGTGTTTCCTTCAAGAAAGCCTCACACAACTTCAACAGACCAGTTTTCTTCAAAACATAAAAGACATTCTCCACGGACTTTCATGTTTCGAGACTGACGTCATAAACGTCAAAAAGCAACAAAAAGGTTTATAAGCAACAGACAATTCACATTCCTTCCAAGCCATACAGTTATGTAAGACTTTATATACACCTTTTAGTTAACAGTTCAACAAAGTTTAAGTTACTTAATTAAAGTTTTTTTGCATGTAAACATGTCAAATAATGCTGGTACAGTTAAAATGTCAGTAAATTTCTGGTTTAAGTTTAAGACTGTTCTCTTAAAGTTAAAGGTTACTAGTTCAAAAATGTTATAGATTGATAGGTTCATAGATCAGTACTATGCTAACTGCCCTTGCGAGCCATTTTAAGCCTAGCCAATTATCCCTTGGGAGACTCAAACCTTGCACCTTGTGTTTGTAAGGCAAACACCTTAACCATTAGGCCACCCTCCCCTTATGGAAAAGGTTTACATCACACAAGCAGGCTAATGCCAGTTTAAACATGCAAACTTCACCATATGCAATGCAACATAATAATTTCAGATGTAGTACAGTTTCACATATACATGCTCAGAAGGTAATACATACCATTCAAAATACAGCAGTATGTTGCAGTATTCAGCATACAAATGTTAACACAGTCAACATACATAACATGCAAGCAATGTCTTCAGTTCACATTACTTCAATTAGCGCAATGTTTGCACTACAGGGAAATGAAAGGAATCTAAGTACATACTTAAAGTATATTTCAGACAAACTGAAGAACAGACTTCAGTGTTAAGTAAAAAAATGCATTCCATAGCTATTTGTAAAGATCAGAGCATTAATCTATCATTGTTTAAGGTTATTTCATTGTTTACAGGCAAATCAAATTTAGCTGCACATATAAAAGGTACAAGTGTGGTCTTACAGTTAAAGATTACGTCAGCTAACAGTTCAAAGTGTAAATGCTCTGTATATATTGGTTTAGATTTCAGTAAAGAAATATGTATAGATTTTAAAGAAATGGTTACTACAGAACCATGTAGATTTATGGGTTAAATATTAAATAAATTCCAGTTCAGCTGACGCAGTAAAAGTGATCAGAAAGACATATTGGATGTGGTCAGTCAAGGAAAAAGGGTAAATGTTTTAAGATATATCGAAACTAACAGTCAAATTATTGTTTTGTTTAAGAGCTTTGTATTAAAGTATTGCAATGCATAAAGAACACTGTAATATAGACAAGGTAATTTTGTTAGTATACAAAATGTAAAATTTAAAGTCAATGCTATATTGTAAAAGTGACAACGCAGTTAAAAATTCAGATCCTTTGTATAAAAGAGTACATTATGTAATCAGTTTTAAACTGTATGTGCTTCGTACAGAAATGGCAGTTTGCCAAGCATATGAGCTCAGATTACAGTCAGCCTAGCAAAAAGAATTAATGAACAGTACTATAAATCATAGGGCTATATGGCAAAAATCCATTTAATGTATTTACAGTTTTACTATTTATCCAAGAAATTTGTAGACAGTAATAGCACAATCTTGCAGCATTCAGTACTAATGAAAAGTTGAATGACATCAGCTAAGGAAACGGTTATGGTGAGACAGTAGGTGGAGTTTCACTCATTGAACAGTATGTTAAAATCTAAGGGTCACGAGACAAAATGTAAAAATGCAGAAGTAATTCAACAGTTAAAACTGACTATATATAGGTGCAAAAATGCACAGTGTTGCATTATTCACAACTATCAAATTAAATGCAATTGCTACAGCCAAGATCTTAAAAAAGCTGTCCATTCTAGTGATGAGACAGAAACAGATTTTAATACTGATTTTGCAGCAGTAAATCCCAGCAGTTAATACTGGACATGGAAACACAAGCGTATAAAAGCTGGGACTTAGTTCCAGTTGTTGCCAATAAAGCTAAACAGGTTATTGATTTAAGAATTAGCTTTTCAAATACAAGGCAGCCCACTATGGTTAATGACTGGGCAAATGACGTAAGTAATTACAAAGTTCAAGCCCAAAGGATAATCAAAAGTATGCTGTAGCTCAGGTTAATGTTGCCAGTGGCACAGCGGCTTGTGCTATAGGACTGCAGCCCCCCCTCCCCAGCTGTGTAAAGACAAAAAAACAAAATAAAAAAAAAAAAAAAAGGAACAAAAAAATAAATATTTCTCGAGTCCCGGAACTCCGCGCATGTGTAATTGCACAGACTGGGAACTCCAGACTGCTTTGTCAGCAGTCCAGATAGAAGGAAAGGCCATCTTTGCCCTGTAGCCCAGAAGTCTATGTGGTGATGACCGCACAGAATGGAAGACATCTGGACTGCAATGTCCACAGGTTGGAGCCTGCTCTTACGGGGAAACCTTCCCCAGGACGACATTTGGCTGCACGGGACTGGACTATTTTTATGAACCAGACGTCATTGAGCTGCAAATGGACTCGTTTCAGGTAGGGAACTGAAACGAAAGCTGTTTTCAGTGCGTGTGTGTGTGTGTGTGTGTGTGTGTGTGTGTGTGTGTATGAAATGCCCCAGTTGCTATATACTGGTGGCTAGAGATAACTCAGGATACATGGTGGTGGGTAGTCAGGCTTGAACCCTGTACTTTGGGGGCAGGTAACAACAGCCTGAATTCCCTACCCACCACAATTTGTTAAAAATTTACAGATTTTTGCCTCATATTTGTTGTGTTCTGTTCCTCATAAAATCTGTGGTTTCTGTATTTTTGTTGTCTTACATAGTTGATGGTGCAGTTGTAGTATTGTTGCCTGACAGCTACAGGTTCTCTGGTTTGATTCTTGGCTGGGGTGCCTTCTGTGTGGAGTCTGCATATCCTCCCTGTGTTTGTGTGGATTTCTTCTAGGTGCTCTGGTGTCCTCCCACCTTACAAAGACATGTGTCTGGAGTGTTTCTCCCTGGGCCTCTGCTGAAAATTGGCTTTTGTTGCAAGTCAGACTTTCCTGGTTAACATGTTAAATAAATAAAAATGACAGGCATTTGAATTTCAGACTTTATATTCTTCAGAAAGTACATGGTAACACAAAACATTTTATTCTAGCAATTTTCTAAGTTTATAAGATGGATATTTGAAATTTGTCCTTATTTTTCAGACTGTATTCCTCCATTATTGGCTTTGTCCAGGTTTTTTGCACTAAGGTTGAGAGATATGGCGAGAACTGAATTCACTGAATATGTCTGGGGGCTGTATCCCCCCCCCCCCCATTACTGGCTTTGCCCAGGTGATTTTTGCTAAGAGGTTAAGAGCTATGGTGAGAACTACATTCACTGAATATGTTTGGGGGCTATATCCCCCCATTATTGGCTTTGTTCAAGTGTTTTGTGCTAAGAGGTTGACAGCTATGGTGAGAACTGAATTCACTAAATGGTAGGCATTTAAGTTTCAGTCTTCCTCTCTTTCACAAAACAGCTGATTTGGCATAGTGGTATGTTACTCTGTTTTGTACAGGGTCCTGGGTTCAGGATTTGGCAGTGAAATGTATGCTGGTATCACAACATTTTATTCTAGCAACTTTCCAACATTATACACGCAATGTTTAAAATGTGTCCCTGGTTTTTGGGCTTTTGTCCCTCCCTCAATACATTTTAGCTTTTTTCAGATTTCTTGTGCTGCAAAGTTCAGACACATCTGAGTGTCGAGTAGATTTTACAAGGACCTGAGAGCTGCCGGGGAACAGAAGTTTAGTGCTGCTTATGCTAAGTCTGCTTGCATTGTTAATAGCACAACCAGTAGTGTACTTGCTTTTGATGCAGAAGGCTGTGGGTTCTACTCCCACAGCATGGAGATGCATTGCTGGTACTCTACTGTGTTTTAAAGGGGGCGAATGCTGCAGTCCTTTTTGGCAAAGATACCTAGTAACTATAAACCTGTTATCAGTTTGCCATCCATTCCCGATTGCAGTATTACTAGCTTATCATTTTTTTAATGTAATATAGGCAATTATAGGTTCATAGGTTCATAGATTAGTACTAAGCTAACTGCCCTTGCGAGCCATTTTAAGCCTAGGCAATTATCCCTTGTGAGACTCAAACCCTGCACCTTGTGTTTGTAAGGCAAACACCTTAACCATTAGGCCACCCTCCCTACCCCTAATTTATTCCTCAAGGGCAGCAGGCACTTTATTGGTAGATGAAACATTGAAATATAAAGTTGTTTGCTAGCAGCAACCTCTTCATTAGTTACAGAGATCTCTTTAATGTGTAATTTCCAACAGTTTAATAATCATAAGCACTTTCACTGAACCATTTGAATCAGCTTCTTCAGACAAATTAAAACCTCATAACGTCCCAGTTTAAAAATACTTGCACAGGAATGCTAAACCAATGGGCTGACAGCCCGAAAATATGATGTCATTCAACAGGATACATTTAAAGCAGCATTAACCACATAAAAATAATAGTAATCCATAATCATAAAAATTCAACAGTTACATCCAAGAAAACAAATAATCAGTTAAGATAGCAAATAAACTAGTAAAGTAAAATAAAATAAAATAAAATGATGTGATGTAATGTGAGAATAAAATACCATACATCTACATAAACACAAATGTTGAAAGATAAATATAAAATGTATGCATCCAACAATTTTTTACCCATGACAATATTATATATTCTTGCACTAAAAGCAGATGTTAAGGAACAATCAAACTTTTAATAGATAAAGCTTCATTCAGCCCTGGAAAGGTGTATGCAACTGTTAGAGTGGCAGATTGTAACAGCTGCATACACCTTTCCAGGGCTGAATAAAGTTTTATCTATTAAAAGTTTGTTGAAATTGAAAGCCCTGGCAAGGTAGGCCTATTGACCCATTTACTTAATTCAATTAATTGTATATTTGCACATATATTTGATTGTGCCTTAACATCTGCTTTTAGTGCAAGAATATATAATATTGTCATGGGGAAAAATTGTTGGATGCATACATTTTATATTTATCGTCCATCATTTCTGTTTATGTAGATGAATGGTATTTTATTCTCACATTACATCACATCCTTTTATTTTATTTTGCTAGTTTATTTACTATCTTAACTGATTATTTGTTTTCTTGGATATAATTGCTGAATTTTTATGATTATGGATTACTATTATTTTTATGTGGTTAATGCTGCTTTAAATGTATCCTGTTGAATGACATCATGTTTTCGGGCTGCCAGCCCATTGGTTTAGCATTCCTGTGCAAGTATTTTTAAACTGGGAAGTTACGAGTTTTTAATTTGTCTGAAGAAGCTCATTCACTTGGTTCTGTGAAAGCTCTTATGATTATTAAACTGTTGGATATTCCTTTGCTTGCTCGTACGTCTTTTTCTTTGGTTTTTGTCAGTTTGGATTTTTTGGTTTTTTAATGTGGAATTATTTAGATGACTTTTACTTCTTCAGAGATTGTGCATATTTGCTGATACTGGTGGACTGTAGACGTTTGAGTAGACTTTTATGATGGAAATGTTCTGAACTGGGCAGTTTTGTCACTACTGGTGCATGCATTTTGTTTCATTGTTTACTGGAAAAATGTTCAAAACAATAAATTTAAAATGCATTCTAACAACTGTACTGTATTGTACAAGGAATATAATTATCAAAGAGCACATGTATGTTTCATGTGCAAGGGGCCTATGATTTGTAAACAGTCCAAAGTTAATCATTATCTGCCACTGGCAAAATGTATTTTCTTTGAATGTGGGTTTCAATGCTGTTTCAATGAATGTGAGTTTCAAGGGGAGAGAAGTTTTAATGCTAAGTCTATTTTCACCGTGAGTCTGCATTGCTTTGTTTACCAGATGTCTATTAGTGTTTGTGCTGTAAAATGCAAAATAAAACTTTCAAATTACATCCAAATCATTGCAGAAGTAAAGCAGTATGCACATTACAGTGTTTATGGTAAATGGGGTGAAATAACCAAGGAGTGGGGCATTGGAATGGCTGCAGGGGGGAGGCTCCATTCAACCATGATTTTGTGAGTGGGGATGGGCAGCAAACTCAAAGACAGCTCCAGCTAAACTATGCCTCTCAACTCTCCAGATTTTTGTAGAATGAATAGATTTTTGCTTCTTATTTTTGGTTTGTTCCTCAAAATTTGTGGTTTTCTGGCAAATCATTTAGGAATGAAGTCACTAAATAATGACAGACATTGAGTTTCAGACTTCATAACCTCCAGAAAAATGCATGCTAAAGCAAGACCTGTCATTCTATCAACTGTCTTAAGTTTATACAAGAGCAATTTTTAGACTGTTTGTATGTTCCCCCAAAATATTTGTCCTTATCCAGATTTCCTGCATTAAGAGATTGAGAGGTAAGTGCAAATAAATCGCATTATAGAATTAGGAATATCCAAACCTTTCAACTGTCCCCAATTTTGGTTCAAAATGTTGCTCTCCCCCTAATAATCCCTCCACAAAATGGCAATTTTGGAAGAAAACGTGGAGGGTTTACAATTACAAATAACTGTAATGATCAGAGTTATAGATTACTTTTATTTCAGAAATCTAAAGACTTCTCCAGTGGCAGTATTATAGACTGGATCTTAGTCTCTCATCCCCACTACTACACTGATAGTGGAACTCTTCCTGATTCTCTCAGTGACCACTTTCCCATTTTCACCAAACGTCTTCCATCCCCATTGCAAGTAACTCACAACTACATTAGCACTCGCTACCTAAAAAACTTCAACCCTATAGCCTTCTCAGACACCCTAAAATCAATGAATTGGAACCACCTAAAAACTCTAGCCCTAGACAATGCTGTAGCACACTTTAATACAATCTTCCTAAAACTACTGGATACTTTTGCCCCCTTAAAAACTAAAAGAATAAGACACAACACTGCCCCCTGGCTAATAAAAAACACAATAACTGCCATGCGACTTAGAGACAAAACCTGGGCACATTACCAAAGAAACAAAACTCTCACCACCTTAAATGAATTCAAAACACTTCGCAATACTGTTAAAAAACTTATCACAGTAGATCGACAAAATTATTTCTCCTCTCTCCAAAACAACCATAAAACTAACCCTCAAAAATTCTGGAAAAGCATCACTACCCTCCTAAAGCCTGCCTCAACAGAAAACCCCAGCCTAGACCCAAATTCACTAGATACAGACCTGGCTACGCAATTCAACTCTTTCTTCATAGACTCTATCTCCAAACTGACATTGTCCTTCTCTAATAACTTCTCACCCCCATATCTGGATCCCCCCTCTTGACACCAGCTTCATCTCCAGTCTCTCAAATCCCATCATTCTCCATAAAACCCATCCCCACTTCTACCATAAGAAAACTCCTGCAAAAGCTAAAACCATGCACCAATGCCCCTGATAACATTCCCTCATCCTTCCTCAGCATAGCTGCAGAAGCCATTGCCTTCCCCATCAGCATCCTAATAAATCGCTCCATCCAAGAAGGTGTCATACCCAAGCTCTGGAAAAGGGCTTTCATCATTCCCCTGCACAAAGGTGGCAATAACAATATTACTAACTTGCGACTCATCGCCATCCTCTCTCCTATATCAAAACTCCTAGAGAAATGTATCCACCTTCAACTCCTTCCCTATCTGTTAGACAATAATTTATTAACTCCCACACAACACGGTTTCAGACCCAATCACAGCACCATGACTGCCCTCCTTTCCTTCCTGGAAACTGTAAATAAAGCCAGAGATTCAGGCTGTATTGTATCTACCCTCTTTCTTGACCTCTCTAAAGCCTTTGATACTATCTCTCACAAACTTCTAACTAAACTATCTAACCTTAACCTATCCACCCCTTCTCTCAACTGGTTCACCAGCTATCTCTCCAACAGGCAACAAGCTGTCAAGTGGAAAAAATCCATTTCCACTTTCCTTAACACACCCACTGGTGTTCCCCCAAGGTTCCATTTTGGGTCCTCTCCTTTTCAACATATTCATAAATAACTTCTTCCACTCAATTCCTTATGCTAAACTTATTCAATATGCAGATGATTCTACAATTATCTGTGCAGCCACTTCCAACCCCAATCTCTTAAAACTAACTCAAGATGCCTTCACTACCACAGAACAGTGGATGAAGGACAATCATCTTGCACTCAATGCATCAAAAACCAAACTCATGGTATTTACCCCCTCAAAAAACAGAACCATTGATAAAAAGCTATTCTCCATAAATAGTCAAAATATCACACCCCTTGAATTGGTATCTGAAACCAAACTACTTGGAGTCCAGATTGATGAGCAACTGAAATTCAACAGCCACCTACAACTAAACATAAATAAAACCCACCAAAAACTAGGTATGCTCTACCGACACAATCGATTCCTCACCCCATCTACTAAACTCACTCTTGCTACTACATTTCTCATCCCTTCCCTTCTTTATGGAGCCCCTCTCCTTACAAACCTGCAATCATCTCTCAAAACAAAACTGTCCTCTTGTTATAATAAAATTGCAAAATTTGCCACAAGCCACAAATCATCTACCCACCACTGCACATCTCTTCACAAACTTAACTGGCTAGAACTCCCCAACTATCTCACCTATACTCAGCTAACTTTCGCTCACAAACTAATTTTTCATCCCTCCCTCTGTCCTTCTCTCAGCTCTACCTTTAAAATGCACCTACCTCAAAGACTTCTACGCTCTAGCAACCAAAACCTAATCGAGCTATAAAAACCCCTTCATACTCCAGGACAAAACCTCCTATCCTTCGCTTTAGCACGCCTATGGAACTCCCTCCCTCCCTCCATCCGTACCACCACCAACCTCCCTGGCTTTAAAAAGTCACTGCACTCACACCTAACATCCTCATGGGAATGCTCCTGCTCCCAGCCCTCATAGTCTGGTCTCCACTTCTTATAGCCTACTATATCATACATTAACAGTTACCAAATAATAAGCCAACTGCAACAACATCTTATAATTCTCTAATCCTAAGATTCCTCTCTAGAAACTGTATTTTTACCATAGCTATGCTCTGATATTTCTACAAAATTTAACCTAAGGAATGTTTTACTGCACCTGCTTAAACCTTTGTTTTCAACAAAATGAAATCTAAACACTACATTATAAATGCTTAATCTCTGCCTTGTCTTGAGTCCACAACTGTTTGAATTTTAACTTCTGAAATCTTTTGTTACCACCATTTTAAAGCATTGTCATTAACCTACTAATGTTTGTAATTGTAAACTACTATAACATTGTTTTTGTAATCAAAAAATGCTATAATATTCGTTGTAACCTTTGTTTTGGAGCTTTTCTCCCTAGGACTCCATTGAAAACGGGTCATCTTGGCCCAATGGACTATCCTGGTAAACCAACTGCAAATAAATAAATAAATAAAATAAATAAATAAATAAATGTATGTAGATTCTCTTATTTTGTCAGCTGCTCAAGTTAACAGTACTTATAAAAAAGTGTCCCTTCTTTAACAGGTTCCCACCAGCTGTATTATGTGGCACTTTTATATTTTTGCATCATGTTTGGTTTGTTTTTCATAAAAATGTGGTTTTCTGGCAAATTAGTGGCAAATCATTACAGACTGATGTTAGAAAATAATGACAGACATTTGAGTTGCATTTTTCATACCCTTCAGAAAATTCATACTAATGCAAGACCTACTACTATTCTATTATATTTCTAAGTTTATAAGAGAGATATTTAAAAATTGTCCTTATTTTTGTCCTTTGTCCCACTTCTATGTATGATTTTGCCCAGATTTCTTGCTCTGAGGTTTACAGGTATAGAGTGTCAGAGCCATCACCGTCAGCCAGAGACATTTCAAATTGTGACAAACTTGTTGCACCCCATTCCCCCATGTAGTGACTCTGGATGTGTCCAAGCAAGGCAAGGAGCAGTTATGCAGTGTAAGTGTGCAGAGTATTTCCCCATCCAAGATAGATGCAAGTACAACAGTGACTTTTCATCTGTCCTTGATTTTGCAGAATGTTCTGGTTTTCTGTCACATTTTTATACTGTTGATTTATGCTTCTTATTATTCAGAAAATGCATGCTGTCGCAGTTCCCTGTTGCTCTGTGTTTAAGTAGCAATGCTTTAATGACCATCAGGAAAGCTTGTCTGAGATTGTAAGATGCAAGTAACCTTTAATAAGCATACTGTTAAATAATTACCAACACTGAAAGCCTTTTTGTTGTTGCCATGCAGAGAATATTTACATAACTAGATAATGTACAAGCCTTAGGTATTGAAATGCATGACAGTATTTGTAATAAAGGGCAGGATTACAGTATTTTCAGAAGCTCATTACATTTGATGGAGATTTGCAGTCATCTTTGCAGGCTTTACCCATAAACTAAACAGAATGCCAATCTATCATGTGTGGTCCATAACCTGTGCAGTAATCCTTTAAGCAATTTATCTTGCGCTTGTTTCTTGTTTGCTGTTCATTTTTTACTTTGATCGTGTTTTCCCCATGAAACAAGTAGATAGTTGTTGTCAGGCAGCAGGTCTTTTTTGGATAAGAAACATTTTTACAAGTGGGGGTATCACAGAGATTGCTACTTTCAGTATGTTACTTGGTACTTTTATAAAGCTGAATATAAATTATAATTAGAACAATGTATATTTATTTTTATGCAGCAAAATGTAAAAGTCAGCACAGTAAGTAATGCTGCCAGTTTATAAACGTTAAAGCTGCATTTCATGCAGAAAATGTAAATAAGGTTAGGGCAATAAGCAATGCTATCAGATTATAATTGTTAAAGATGCGAATGTTATTTTAAGGACCTGATACTAAATACAATCAAACAAGAAATAAAAATAAGAGGTTTAAAAGGCTTAACTATAAAAAGGATACTTCAGCATTAAAGCAGGCCTTACTTCACTTTATCAGTGTCTGGAACAATGCAAAGCAAAATTTGGCAAAGAACTGCGGGACAGAAATTGACGGTGTGTTTCAGTTATTTTTTCAATGCTTTTTTATCTGTTAAACTGTTAAAATGCTTTCATGTTTCAGACAATTGCATTATGTTTTTAGACAATGTTCTCATGTTTTAGTAGTAGTTTTCAGTCTGTGTTCAAATGAATTTCAGTTTGTGTTCAGGTAACACTGTCAAAATTTTCTCATTTTTCAAACAATGTTATTAGTTAGGAAATAACATGTACCAGTTTCAGTTACGTTTCTATCTGTGTTTAGTTAATACTGGCAAAAGATATTCTTTTGGTTTAGTTTCCAGAATATACATAGCTATTTTTAAATATTCAGTACATGCTAATGTAAATATCAGTCAAGTTTCAAAATATGACATTCATATTCAGTTATGTGTTCAGTATATTACATTTCAGTCAAATTTTACATCACATTATTCAGTCATCAGGTAAGGGTAAAGAAACAAAATTATTTTTTGTTACAGGCTTATTATTTAAATATAATAGGTAGTGATTGTAATAGTCAAGGCAGTGTACATTTCAGTCACATCTCAAAACACTTCACATTATTCAGTCATTAGTTAAGGGTAGAGCAAAAGACTTGTTTGTAACAAGCTTATTACATTACTCAGTCATAAGTTAAGGGTAAAGTAGTAGAATTAGTTTTAGTTACAGGCTTATTTAAATAATAGGTAGTAATAGTAATAGTCAAGACATTGTACATTTCAGTCAAATATCAAAATACGTCACATTATTAAGTCATTAGTTAAGGGTAAAGTGACAGACTTATTTGAAATTACATTATTCAGTCATTTTTAAGCGTAAAGTAACATAATTATTTTTTTACAGGCTTATTATAGTTATTCAATGTACTCAAGGCATAACAGAGCAGGCTTAATATGTTACAGTTTACAGTGCACACTTGCACATTGCAGTGCACTTTATATTAGTCAGGAATTATAGGTTCATACTAGGCTATCTGCCCTAGGGCATTTATAGGCCTAGCCAGAGTGTGTATGGCTTTTGCCACCTATTTTAAATTAATTTTGCTATGCCCCTTTTCAAGGTTGGTATACTGTGCCTCTGTCTAACAGTGACACAGAAGTGATACCCGGGGTAAACCTATGATCTCCCATCCACTCATCAAGATTCCTCTTGAAGAGAGTCAATGAGGGACTCTGCCTAACCTGGACTGGGATTTTATTCCAGAGTGAAGGGAGCCTCTGGGTTATGAATCTGTCCCTCCAGCATGTCCTATTTATTTCAGTGCTGAGGTTCAAGTCCCTTGAGCGCGTAGCTCGATGGGATTTGGATTTTCTGAGGTGCAGCATGTCCATTAATTCCGGGTTGGACATGGCTTTATACATCAGGCACACATCACCTCTGAGCAGGCGGTATGCCACTGAGTAGAGCTGGAGTTTCTTTAACCGGGCAGCATACGGCATCTGTTTGAGCCCCTTGATCCTCTTGGTGAGGTACTTTTGGGGTCTTTCCAGTTGCTGCAGGTGTCTGGTAAGGTACATCCCAAAAGGGGCATTGTACTCAATTATGGGCCTGATGAGGGATGAGTAAAGAGGCACGATGACCTCCCCTGATCTAGATGTGAATCCCTTCATGATTAGGTGGGCTATATAAAATGTTTTTCTAACCACTTTGGCCACGTGGTTGTCAAATGAGAGATTGCTGTCAACTTGGGTCCCCAGGTCCTAATTACTTCTTCTGTACTTAATGGATTACCACCTATGTGGTAATTTGTGGGCACTTTGTTTTTGCCAAAGGGGATGACTATACACTTTTTAGCATTTAGCTTGAGGCCATGGCTCTGGCACCAGTTGTCTGTTTCTATGAGGCCCTTTTGGAGGATGCTTGTGTCGGCTGGAGAGTCTATTATGGCTCCCAGTTTGCAGTCATCTGCGAACTTGATCAGCCACAGTCCTTCCATGTTGGCCTGTGCCTCCGAGAAATATATACCGAACAAGAGAGGTCCCAGGACTGAGCCTTGTGGGATGCCACTTGTAACTGGTTTGGAGTCTGACATGGCTCCAGCTATTCTAACCATGTCGGTTCTGTCCTTGAGCCAGTTTGCAACCCATCTAGTGACATAGGGGTTTATATTTAAGCTGGTGAGCTTATCTATAATGCCCGAGTGGGTATTGTATCAAAGGCTTTTGCGAGGTCCAGGTAGGCTGTGTGGACCACCTTCCCCTTGTCAATGGCCTTGGTGACTGTTTCAAAGAAATCGACCAGGTTTAAGAGGCAGGATCTGCCCTTAACAAAGCCGGACTGGGTAGGATCCAGTGTCTGTAGGTCCCCAATATCTTTATTTATAAGGTCCATGATGATCCTTTCCATAGCTTTGCAGACCAAGCTAGTGAGACTTATGGGGCGATAGTTTCCAGGATCCGTTGAGGCACCACCTTTGTGGAGAGGGACCACTGTTGCTGTACGCCACTCTTTGGGTACATATCCTGTAGTAAGGCTGAGATTGAACAGTAGTTTTAGGTTTGGGTTTAGCTCTTCTTGGAGTTCATGTAGGACGCAGGCCAGGACACCGTCTGGTCCCATTGATGCTGTGTTTCTTGCTTTGGAGAGGGCAGCTCTTAAATGAGCATCTGAGATGTCAGGGGGGCAGCACTCTGCTGGGATAGATATTAGCCCTTTTGGTGGGGGGGGGGGGGTTTGCGCTGAACCTGTTACCTAGGATGTTGGCAATGTCTGTGGGTTCGGTGTATTTTTTGTAATTTTGGACTAATTCTGAGCATATCTGGGAATTCCCACCCAGGTTCCTAACATAACTAAAGAAAGCCTTGTGATTATCCTTAGTGTCCTGTGCAATTTTTCTCTCGAAGCTGGCCTTAGACGATTTTATGAGTGCCCGTAGTTTTTTGCTAATACTGATCAGAGAAGCCTTCCCTTTTTGGGATTTTGCTCTATCATGTAGTAGCTTCCTCCTTCTATTGTATAGTTTGTTTATGGCTGGGGTCCACCAGACAGGATGTCTGCCTTTGGAGGATTGGGTCTTGGTTTTATTTGGGATTGCATGATCCATGCATTCCTGAAGGTGTTCATAGAATATGTTTATAAAGGATTTTGCGGTCTGGGCCGTATTATCCACAGGCCCGGGGGCTTTGAAGGATTCCACCTCGGTTTGAGGAGTGTGAAATTTGCTTTAGAGAAGTTTTTCACTGTGGTTTTCTGGGCATGAGGTGGGGTCGGGATGTGAATATCCAGTGAGGTTAGTTTATGGTCTGATCTTACCAGTGAGGGATACACTTCTGGTCTGGAGCATAGAGTCCCCATGTTGGTGATGATCAGGTTCAGTATGTTTTCCCCTCTTGTGGGAGTGGTAACAAGTTGTTCCATAGCATTTGAGTTTATAAATTCTAGAAACCTTCGGGCTAGGGTGTTGGAGCTAGAGTAATGCTCCCAGTCTATGGCTGGGTAGTTGAAGTCACCCAATATAATGGTGTTTGGAGAGACCTTCATATTTTCCAGTGTTCTCAGGAAGGCCGAGTGGGGTTCCTGGGTTTGGGAGGGTGGTCTGTAGCAGGCTATAAACTGGAAGGCAGTTTTACACACTGTTAGTTGCACATGGATAGTCTCTGATGCTTCGTGCTGTGCCACCAACCTGGAGGTGTGGGTATCTTTGACGAATATTGATACTCCCCCTCCTTTTGTGGTTTGGTCCAAGTTTTGGGGCTGAAAAGCATGGTATGAGGTATAACCTGGTAGTGCTGGGGTGCTCTCGAGAGCCTTGAACCAGGTTTCTGTTACTGCACAGATATCGATGTTCTCCATGCTAAGGAGAGTTTCGAGTGCATGCATCTTGAGGTTTAGACTTCTGGCGTTGAGTAGCATTACTCTTAGTTTCTTATCCCTTGTGATACCTATGGAGGTGGGTTTGTCTTTTGAGCCTTGCCTAAAAAGGCACTATGGGGGTAGCAAGAGCCTTTGCCAATATCCGAAAGCCCAGTGGTGACAGGTGCAAGCCGTCCCTAGCGAAGCATCGTGGCTTGTCGAGCATGTCATCCCAGGCTGACAGGCATTGGATCCCCTTTGAATGACACCAATACTTAAGCCAATTGTTGAAATTGATAATCTAGTCTTCATACTGTGGCATCATTCTTGGTGAGGGTAAGATGCTACTCAAGGTCAGGGTCATACCGGCCTGGGCTACATGCTCAGAGAGCTCCTCTATGTCTCTTTTCATGTAGTCCAGGGAGGTATGTCTCAGGTCATTCACACCAACATGGACAATGACTGAGTCATATTTGTACTTGCCTTGGAGTGACCTGAGTGCTTGTGTTATGTGGCGGATCCTAGCGCCCGACAGGCAGCTCACCGTGACCTTCTCCTTGTTCAGCCTGGTGAGTGGGATGTCAGTGTGCCTGATGATAGAGTCACCTATTACAAGTGTATCAGGTGTGTTGTTTAGCCTTAAGGGCTGTGACTGTTCGGCACACTGGCTTTGTGAGCTATGTGTTGCATGTGTTTTGTTTTGGGGTAGCGGTTGCTTGGGTGTCTGCTTTGGAGGTCTCTGCTGCTTAGGCAGATTTTTATTTAGAGCCTCCAAGTATGTTTTTGTGTGTTTATGTGTTTGGTTTGCTGTCGTGGTAGGTCTATGTGAGACTGGATATTTAGTGAGTGTGGTTTCCTTCTCCTCCTGACTGGTTACGCCAGTACTGAGTTGAGAGAGCTTAGCCTCCAGTTTGGCTATATGGTTGCATCTCTCACATGTGTTGGAATTTGTTGGGAGGAGGAGAAGGTTGTCTGTGTACATGAGGCAGTTGTAACATTGCCTCAAGATTCCCAGATTCACCAGCTGGACTGGAGAGGAGATTGACAACTGACATTTGGACATGCTAGAATAGTATTGGGAATTTCTTTATAATTGAAAAAAATGGCCAATGGGGAGCAAGGTACTCCAGGGGGAGTTTGTGAGGGTGTAGTGCTTTTAATTTTTTAGTTCTGACTTATATAATTGCTTTAGTGAGCAAGTGCCAGGTAACTTAAATGCAAAAATGACAAACAGTAACTTTCTTTCAAGTGAAACAAGGAAATAAGTACAGTAAGCAATGCAGATATCACTAGGGATCCACAGAAGCGCTGAAAAGCCACGTTTTAGGTGGAATTAGCTTTTCAGGAAATAACAAGCATACAAACAAAACTAGATTCAGCAGGCCTGGATCTAGTCTATGCTACAGCAAACAAGGTGTACCAATTACAGTAAGAAATAGTTCAAATATGCAGGCACTATAAGCCTTTAACCAGAAATTCCCAGCTCAGAAGGGCAGAGTCCAGCCTCTTCTCCCACAAGAGTGCAGACCATGAACCTTCTTAATGTAAAATAACTGGCCTGAAGACCAGGTGCTTTAACCAGAACTAATACACTTTTAGAATAACAGACACTGAGCCCTCAATCAGCAGTTCCCAACTTAGAAGGATGTAAGCTACCTGTCCTGCCACCACAGTGCAGCCCACAAACCTTCCTAATGTAAAACAACTGGTCTAAAACCCAAGTGCTTAAACTAAAAGGCTTAGAATAAGTTACACCAAGCAGTCATAAATACAATTGAGTACTTTTAAGATGACGCAAAAGCAAAATAAAGTAGGAAAAAACACAAATACAGTAAAAGCAGATTTTTTTATTTATTTTATTTTTTTTTAGTGGAAAGAGAGAAAGGAGTAGCCGAAACTAAGCTGATTGGCCTTCTAAAATGTTCTCCCTGTACTGGGTAGAATGCGGTAATGACACTAGACTGGGAGGAGGGTCCCAGATCAAATTTACACTAGGGGCGGGCAACTGCAAAGCCACCAACTATAAAAACACTATACCAGCAGGAAGGGAGGGTGGGAAACAAACTGCAGAAATGTTTCACAGCTGAAAAGCAGCAGTGAACCTTTAAATGAAAGTTTTAAACAGCTGAAGGAGCCTCTAGAAAAAAAGAGTTTACTGTAACCAGTTATCAGAAACAAACTACCCAACAGATGCTTAATAAAAGTGGACAATTTCCAGTTAATACCTCACACACAGTGAAACTAGCTAGAAAAATACACAGTACACAAAGTGCTATAAATAACAAAGAAATAAAGAACAAAATAAACAAAAAACAGGATACTTAATGTTATATATTATAGCTCCGAGTTTCCTCAAAGTCCTTCCTTCGATCAGTTCACTGTGAAATGGCAGAGCATTCACAACTGAACTTCTTAGGTAACAGAAAGTTGAAACCTAAGACAGCTTTTAAGAAAGAAATCTCAAAAGAACCAATGAGGTGCTTAGTCTAAGCTGTAGTCCAGGTGACCTCAGTCAGCCAATGACCTCAAACAATTCTCTCTCACAGAAATGCCTGATGGCTTTGGCCAAACCAATGTCTCTGAATATGTGCTCAGACACAAAGCCTCCACAAACACTAGGCCCAAATACAAGCCTGAATATGGAAATGCTACAAATATCCCCACTACTTAGAACAAACTGCAGAAATGTTTCACAGCTGAAAAGCAGCAGTGAGCCTTTAAATGAAAGTTTTAAACAGCTAAAGGAGCCTCTAGAAAAAAGAGTTTACTGTAACCAGTTATCAGAAACAAACAACCCAACAGATGCTTAATAAAAGTGGACAATTTCCAGTTAATACCTCACACACAGTGAAACTAGCTAGAAAAATACACAGTACACAAAGTGCTATAAATAACAAAGAAATAAAGAACAAAATAAACAAAAAACAGGATACTTAATGTTATATATTATAGCTCCGAGTTTCCTCAGTGTCCTTCCTTCGATCAGTTCACTGTGAATTAAGGACACTAACAGACAATGCAAAGGTGTAGACTTAAAATACAGAAAGTAAAGGTTTTAGTAAATTATTATATCTCATAAATATTCATAAAAGTTAAAAAAGGTTGTGAAGGCTGCCAGCCTAGCCCAGATAGGATTTTACAGATAATTCTATCAATTGTAAATATGAATGTTGAATTACAGACTTGTTTTCTTAATTGAAAGAAAATATTGTGAAATGTTAAAATATAGGATTATTTTCTTAAATGAAAGAATATGCTGTGAAATGTTGAACTTAAAACAATGTAGTTACATTGCCCTCTGCTGTAAAGAAAGCTAAGTCAAAGCATTTCTTGTCTGTCCTTTGAAGATTAAATTATTTCATGCCTGTCCCTTTGAAGTTAGAATTTGGAGTCAATGAGTCTGGAGTGAAGCATCCTGCCTATTGTTTTAACTTAAGGAATAATTACTAGAGTTTACATGTGGAATGCCTTTTATGGCTGTAGTTTCACGCAGGTGCAAGATAACAAGACTGCAGTTTCTGTTAGCCTGGGAATACAAGTGTGAAATGATGTAATGGGAATCAGGACTGAAAATAGCAATTTAAACAGAGAAAATCAGAAGGCATTAAGCATTTTTGTCTTGACCATCCAACTCACAGCACTGTCTTGCTCATATGTAAGTTACATTAGACTTGTGTTTTCTTTTAGAGATAGCTAGAAACTAGAAAGATTAGACTAAGAGTTTTTCTATGATGTCAGAACTGTACTACTGATTTATTTTAAGTATTTCTGTGTGATCTCTGAACTCTTGGCTAGCACTGTGTAGTAGGAAGTATTGTCTTGTGTTTTTAATTATTTATTATTAAATATTTTTAAACCCTTTTATCTGTGGTTGTTTTGTGTAGAGATAAGTTAAGCTCTAAGAGTAAATTGCATGCTTATATTGATCCTGTACCAAGTCACTCTAATAAGCCTTGACTGTTTAGTCACAACTACCAATTGAATAATAATATTGCACAGTAATAATTGGACACCCTTTTAAGGGCCTTTGAGTACCTGATAAGTATTAGTGGGTGGTGGCAAGTGGAACTACCATATAGTCTGGGAGAAAGGGGCACAGCTGGAGAAACTTTGCCAGCCTTCCCCAGGAGTGTCTGTGTGGTTGTATAAACTCTTCTCAAAGTGTGTGTGTGTGTGTGTGTGTGTGTGTGTGTGTGTGTGTGTGTGTGTGTGTGTGTGTGTGTGTGTGTGTCAGCTACTTGGCCAGGAACATGAAGCACTGGCTGGACAGAGAGGGTGTTACAGGTTTTAACTTGCCCACTAAGCTGAGATCTGGACCCTACAGCTGTGCCAGTGGGGAGTCTTACTGGGGACCTGGAGAGCAAGGGAGTGACCAGCCCCAGACTGATTATGATTTCTGTGTGTTCTTAAGGGAAATTGCACTTTACTGTGTGTATTTGTTATCTTTTCCTCATATATGAGATACCCTCTCTGGTGTTAGTGGTCAGGATTGAGGCTCCTTGATTGCTGGGCAGGGCAGGGGTGTCACAGAGGTAAGTAGCATTATAAAATAAATTTAAATACAATATATAGTCACAAGTTAATACAGAATGCTTCAAGACCATTTATAAAGTTATCTTTTTAGTGCAGATTTCAATTAGTCTTCAGAAAATCGCGATCATGCTTGATAAGCTATATAATATGTAGCAGAACAAGCTGCCAAGGAGGGGATTTCCTCTATATCCAATGCAGTAAAAGAAAATTGGGGTAAAATATATAACAAAGGTAAGCCAAGTGGGCTAAACAGTTGAGGCAAATCTGGCAAAGATCCAAGACATGCAGGAAAAAAAGCTAATAAATCCAAAGTTGCCAGTCCAGTCCCTGGAGTAAGGTTGCATGTGTATAATACAGAAGGAGCATTTTTGCCCTAAATGCCAAAATTATTGGCTAAGCAGATAATAAAGTACAACCATCAGCTACTAAGTTATGTAGGTTTTCAAGAATTGTGGACTATCATAAAGTATAAGTTTTAAATAAAAATAAAGTAAGTAAAAGTAAAGAAATTCAGGAGGAGTGTATAATATTTCTGCAGACTAGCCCTATGTTAAGAAAACCTTGGTTGCAGAGAAGGTCCAGTTTCAGAAAAAAGCATGGTACAATATACAAATACATTTCTCAAGACCTCTTCCTACAGAAAAAGGGGGGTTAAATAATGTAAAAGTTTATATATATCACTCACTTGAATACTCTAAAGATTATAAATCTATGTAATATGAAATCAAATCATAAAGTTAAGAGATTTTAATCCAAACATACCATAAATGCTCAAGTGACCCCCAGTGGTCAAATTTAAAATTGCAAATGTATTCAAATCATAATCAATGATTTTAATCTAAACAGGGCATAAATAATCAAGTAATACCTAGTGGTCAAAATTAAAATTGCAGGTTTACCAAATTTTTTAAATTTTATTTTCAGATTATAAGTCAAGTAGCATTAAAAGCTAAATACAGTAGTTAGTAATATAAACATAAGGTAACTACAGAAGTAGGACCCAGTAGACTTTCGTGAAGGGACCTCAAGGGCAACTATTAGATCACAGTTTTTCATTTTGCAGACATACAGGCTAAAGAGTAAAATAAGCTAGAAATGGTGTTTCATTTATGTATACATTTTAGAAAGCAGAAACAAAGAATGTTTCACTGAATGTTGACCTTCCTGGCTAGGAAATGGTGTTTTATTTATGCATACATTTTAGAAAGCAGAAACAAGGAATCTTGCACTGAATGTTGACCTTGCTGAAATAACAGTTTGTCAAGGGAAAATTGCAGAGAGTACTTGTGTTCTTTTCTCAAGGAAAGAACCAAGAGATAAGTTAAGCTAAAAACAAGACATAGTCTAAGGATCAAGGATTAGGGGTGGATATAGTCAACAGAGGAAATTTACTGAAAAAGAGAATATAATATGCTGTGTGCAGGGCAGCAGGACAGTTAAGGTTAGTAAGTTTGTTTGACCTGTTACTTCAGAGAAGATGTCTAACACTTGAGCATGAGTACAGAAAACAGGTCATCTAGAGACTGTCAGTTTACGTTGTTCAGGAAAATCAGAATGATATACAGCAACTTGAATTGTTTATCAGAACTGTTAATGGAGACAGTATTTTGGGTATTGTGAACATCTAATGAAACCTTATTAAATAAACTGCAGTGTTTGGAGAATTCATGCTAAACAGTGCACAAGACTTGGTTCATAAGGGAGAGACTGACACCTATTGAAGCACGACCTTGGGTAATTAGGACTTTCATTTCTCAGTCTCATGACATACAGTGTTTCCAGCTAATTAAGGTACTATACTGCATTTGTATTATAAAATCTTACAAAAAGTCTACTCAAACTTCTGTCATTACAATCCACCATTATCAGTAAACATTCATAACCTTTGTATCTAAATAATTCCACATTACAGAGATCTGTAACTAATGAAGAGGTTGCTGCAAGTAAACAACTTTATACTTCATTGTTTCATCTACAAAGTGCCCGTTGCCCTTGAAGAATAAACTGCCTATGTTACATTAACAAAAATAAGGTAGTAATATTGCAATAGGGAATGGATGGCAAACTGACAAGTTCATAGTTACTAGGTATCGCCTCCAAAGGAGGACATTCTCAGGACTGCAGCATCCACCCCCCTTTAAGGTATAATACAGTACAGTATCGACAATCCCTGTACATACTGTGGAAGTAGAACCCACAGCCATCTGCACCAAAAGCAAGTATACTACATGTTGTGCTACTAACAATGCAAACAGACTTGACATAAGCAGCACTAAACTTCTCTTCCCCCAGAGCATTCAGCTCCTTGTAAAATCCACTTGACACTCAACTATATCTCTCAGCTTTGCAGCACAAGAAATCTAGAAAAAGCCAAAATTTACTGGAGAGAGGGACAAATGCTCAGAACCAGGGAAACATTTAAACATTGCTTGTATAATCTTAGAAAGTTGCTAGAATAAAATGCTTTGTATTACCATGCATTTCCTGAAAAACAGGAAAACTGAAACAAATGGCTGTCATTATTTAGTGAATTCAGTTCTCACTGATTTTCCAGAAAATCACAAATTTTAAGAGGAACAGACCAAAAGTATGAGCTAAACATTTCAGACATTATGTGAAAATGTGGACATTTAAAAGCCATGAACTCAACTCCTTCTATCACAAGTGGTGGTATGGGTAAGATAATTCAGGCTCTTGTTTCTTGTACCTAAGGTACAAGACTTGAGCCTGAATAAAAATAACCACCAGGTATACTTAACTGGGGCATTTTACACACAGACACACACACACAGACACACACAGACACACACAGACACAGACACACACAGACACACACACACACACACACACACACACACACAGACACACACACACACACACACACACACACACACACACACACACACACACACACACACACACACACACAGTCTGTGGAAGCACATTACTTGAAAATGAAGCAGCAATTCCATCTCGGCAGCAAACACCCCCCCCTTACTTGAAAATGAAGCAGCAATTGCAATTTCATCTTGGCAGCAGCCTTACTTGAAAATGAAGCAGCAAATTACATCTCGACAGCACCTTGAGCAATTCCAGAAGCTCTATCTTGGAAGCAGCAGTTGTAATTCCATCTCAACAGCATTTTAAAATTGCGCGGGTGGAACAGGACATCTGCATGCATGCACAGACATGACCAGACTGGAAGAACAGGACGTGATGCTATGGGACCATTCAAACAGTGAGTAAATGTAACAGTGCCACCCGGGACGGACTGCCCCGATCGCCCCCACCCCCCTCCAGCTATGGCACTGGTTGCTTACCCTTCCCCACCTCACCCTATGGTTCCAGTGATTTTCGAACACATAATCAGAAAGTAAACGAAAAGATGCCCAATGCTGAGAGTAAGAACACTTTAATTCCAAAAAAAAACAGATAAAGTGTTCTTACTCTCAGCATTGGGCATCTTTTCTTTTGCTGAACTTTGTTTCTGGATATCCTAGATTCCACTACATTTTCTTGCTGCACATAATCAGAAAGTAACTTAATTAAAATTGTTCCCTTTACATAGCCGGCCTGTACAGCGCCCTAGGTGGTCGCCTTGTTTGCCTATACCTACGGCCAGCCGTGGACTATACTTAAAAAAAAAAAAAAAAAAATGAAATAAACAACTCGTTTTTCATTTAAACTGTAGACTACACAGTCAGTGAGCACTACAGTGCTCAGGTTTGACCGCAAATGCCATACCAGCTTAAAAGCTGCACTAAAGAGCGATCATGGTAGGAAGGCCGAGGTCCCTATAACAGTTTGCACCTGATCAGTTTCCCCTTTGCCCCACTCTAGCTATGTTACTGCATATCAGGAAACTGAACAGCTGCTTTTGGAATTCAGACAAGCCTAAGGCTTTCTAAAACTCTTGTAGGATTCTATTCCCTCTTTCCTATTACCATGAACAACAAAGTATGGCATGTATGCAACAGCTATTGCAGTATACATGTAAAGGCCTTAAATCACTGAAAAACCTGGGAAACAAATAGCAAAAGCATCAGTGAAAAAACAGGTGCAGCTTTTTTAAATGTTATCTTATTATCAAACCATAGCTCTCACCTGTCCAGATTTTTGCAGAACATCCAGGTTTTTGCCTCACATTTTTGGTCTGTTCCTGATAAAATTTGTGATTTTTCTGACAAAGCACTGAGCATTGAAGTTACTAAACAATGACATATATTTGAGTTTCAGATGTCATATCCTTCAAAAATGCACACCAACACAATTCCCGTTTTGCTAACAACTTTCTATGTTTGTAAGAACAATATTTAAAATTCGTCCCTACTTTTGGTCCTTTGCCCACATTTCTTCAAGTAAGAGGATGACAGGTAAGTAGCAAACCACAAAATGTTGGACACTACACCCAAGCATCAACTCTACATTATAGATTATGGCACACATTCAACAGAATTATTTATGTTGCAGAAAAATTCATGAGTTCAGAGTTCTAAGATAAGCAGTAAATATATATGGTGTGATGTTCAATGCAACACCTTTTCTGACCACATGGTCAAAGTTTAAAATAATGTGCCCATACATTAACAGGCTAGTCTACCGCAAATAAAGGGAAAGCACAAAGCAAACTGAAGAATGACTGGCAGTGGGAAAGACATGATGCTGTAAAGCAAAAAGAGCCATCAGTGAAGGAAACTTTTTTCAGTGGAGGAGACACACTTATATTATAGAACAGCACTGAAACATGTTATCAAGGTAGGGAGAAGGAATCAATTCTAAATTCTTCAAGCAAGTTTACCCTGGATAGCAATATTACCAGAAGTGTGAAAAATTATACCATTTCCACACCTGTGATACAGAAATCACATCAAGTGCAAGGAACTGCATCTGTATTAAACAGTGCTTCTCCTCCTTAAACTTCTTTTTTCCAGTACAAACCGCTTTCTTAACTATATTAGTAGTTAAGCATTTAAGTATAAAATCTATTCAATATTGAGGCAGAAAGTGTGTACTGCATTAATGGTTGAATTATATATATATATATATATATATATATATATATATATATATATATATATATATATATAAATAAATATTTCGACATCATGAAACTGCAACAATCTTTGGGCATCTTAAAAATAAAATCATTCAGAGACGTACAAAGCAAAAGCAACAGAACTTTTAAAGAGAATATGATACATTTAATGCATATGAGCTTTACTGAATCATAAAAAAAGCTTCTAGCCCTGCTGTAAGTTAGGCAAAATATTTATTAAATCATGAACACTCAATGATTAAAGGTACCTTTACAAGAACACGTCATCCAATTAATTTGCTATACTTCCTTTAATTTTCACACATAAACTTTAATAATTCTGCACTTCTGTCCTGAGACTAGATACATATCAAATAATGCTGTAGTCATCACAGGTTTAACTATCAAGATAAAATGCTGGGTTATTCTCTTACCTTGAAATATTGTTGAAGCTGAGGAACAAGCGCTGCAAACAGGGCAAAGCATCTGCATCTCTCTAGGAAAAAAAAAATGTTAATTCAGCAGCTGAAACAATATTCCATACTATCTCAGCATCCTCCTCTTAATAAGAGCTACAAAGCTTCCGTTTATCATAACCTTGCTGTCTCATTGATGCCTTCTTGATCCGTGCTCCATCCCCCCCACCCCCAACCCAGTCTGGTACACATACAGCTAGGCAGTGTTTCAATGCAGAGATCCACGAGGTAGGAGGAGCTGCAGTACTTATAAGGTGAATACCATAAAAAAATACTGCTGGGCCTTTTGGAGCAGACTCCCAGGGAAAAAAATGTGACACTGCCTCTCAGCATGCTCAGGGAATGAACACTGCAATTTTGCTGAATGAAATATGCCAGAGACAATATAACTGAAATCCTGCAGTAAAGATGTAGAACTTGACTCAATAAAAACAGTCTACAACTGCAGTAACATTGCAGTGAAATAGTAGACTGAAATGATTGTCCTTCCTGTTCTATTTTGAAACAGAGGCTCTATTCTTACCATCCTATACAGTATTATTTGGCTCAGACTACCTTGAAAGTAATCATATACACGTTTATGAATGTCTAAACTGTCAATGAATTACTACAAATCATTTAGAAAAAGAAAAAAATAGTTTCTTCCAGGTTTACTCAAACTAAAAGTGCAAATATTTCTGATGAATTCTTTGCTGCAAAAATATGTCAGCTGTATGTTTTAAAGATTAATGTACTTGTTTAAAGAATAAATGGAACTGTTTGGAAAACTTACTACAAGTGATGGGGTGCTAGCAAATAATTGAAATAAAATGATTTGCTCAATGATGTGAACAAACCCTTATGTCATTTTGCTCAGTTATCTCATACGTGTCACATTTGACTGCTACTTAACATTTAAGTGTACATAGAAATGTGTTAAGTGTGTAATTAAATCAACGTGATTTTACAGAGATGTTTTTCTTATAAGCTGGTGCACTGAGGGAAGAAGAGTTCCTTTTAAGTACATTATTTTTATTTTGTTTTATTTACATCAATAAAATATATTAGTATACAACAAACTCATTTAAAATAAAAAAATACCTTACATCGTTTTAAAGCAAACAGACCTGCTTTGAATGCATGAAAGAAGGCTTCTGTAATAACATTTTTAATCACCATTTATAGTGCTTGCTCTCTCTCAAATTTACAGAAAAAATGAACTATCAGACTTCATTAGCAAAACTGAAATGCAATCCTTAAATTGGCTGGTCTATGAACTTAAACATCCTTTCTTCTAACAGCAACTACTTAAATCCTAATGTCTGAACGGATTTGTTATCTCCACTGTTTTCAACTACTGTATTGTCCCCCATAACTCTATGACCCACATACATACACACATGTAACAGTATGTCAATAAATACATTTTCTATAAAATCCAGAAAAAAATGATTCACAACAGACCTAGGATTATTAGCTTTGCTAATGCATGCCTTTAGTCATCTTTCCTTTCACAATCTTCTTATTCCCAAACCTCTAAGTCAGCTCCAGACCCTCCTTTTATATAACTCCTTATCCTTTCCTTGCCATCACTATCTCATCAGGGTGTCAAGATCTACCCAAATATTTTTCTTTCTTATTTGTATGTCAGTTTGTCTTTCTGGGTTAATATCTTGCTTTCACATTCCTCTGTACATGACTCACCACATTCATGTCTCTTGTTTGTCTTATCTTTTGCAAAGTGGTTCTCTCGCATTCACCTCCCATCACTGGGTCCACTTCCATGAGTCCACTTCCTGCAAGGATACTTCTTTAAGAGTTTTAATGGAGACATCAGACCCCTACATCACTCTGGCCTTTTTTCTTCTGGAACCACTTAGCTCTCTCCTCCAAACATGCTTACTATTCTATATGACCTGTAGGATAGCCGGATAAGTCAGCTTGGCCAGGGCCTCCTCTGTCAGAATGCTCTACAAACATAATTAAAACTTTGCTATCTGGCATATTGCTCAACAAAGTAATCCTAAGGAATTATGTGATTTTTGGGGCCAGCAAGAATAAACCTTCTCTTCTCCCCAATGAGTGCAAAAAGCTACAGCTGAGGCTGTGTGCCTTGGGTACTACTGCCTGGGATAAGGACCACATTCCCTCCTCCCACTTACCCTTTCAGCCCTATTCATATGCAATTCTGTGTCCATGGAGCCATCAATTCCAACTTCAAATGGCTTTCAAGGAACAAAATGTAATGTTCTCTACCCCTTTGGAAAGGCATATTATCCAACCTCTTTCCCCAAACTGAAAAATTTACTTTTAATTTGCTCTTAACTTGACAGTTACATGGACATCCATTCACTCTTCCAACCACATTATTTTTATCTTAGCAGTTTCTGCCTTATCCAAAATGCACAACAAATCAAGCTGCACAGAGCACAGACCTCTACTGAATTCTGACACATCTATCATAATGCCCCATAGCAGACCAGTTTCCAGTAATTTTCTATTATGTTCCCAAAATTATCTCCAATAGGGTTGCAAAGGCTATACATTATATCTCTGGCAATTAATTTTCTTTTAACTCCCCAACAACAAAACACAACCACCTGATGTACAATACCACAAGTGGAGACCATATTTTAGGCTGCAATTTTGTTTTGTGTTCACCTGAACCCCCTCTACACACACACACAAAATTATTGGCCATCTCAACTATTTTAACATTATTTGCTTTGTAATATGCATTTATATTATCTTTCCCTTTCTTGAGTGAAGCAACAACCTGATCAGATTTCTAGAAACAATGATTTCTTTGCAATAGCTTAACTGTGTGTGAACATCTAATAATGAATGATGTTTGCTGTGACGCCTGGGCACTGGCCCAGCAATCAAGGAGCCTCAATCCTCACCACTAACACCAGTGAGGGGCATCCATAGAGGGAAAGGATAATAAATACACACACACAGTAAAGTACAATTTCCCTTAAGAGCACACAGAGATCAGTGTCAGTCTGGGGCTGTTTTTTCCCTTTCTCTCCAGGTCCCCAATAAGACTCCCCACTGGCACAGTTATAGGGTCCAGATCTTAGCCTAGTGGGCAAGCTAAAACCTCCAGCACTCTCTCTGTTCAACTAGTGCTGTTTGTCCTTGCCCAAATAGCTGACACACATACTTTGAGATACGAATTATATACAACCACACAGACACTCCTGGGGAAGGCTAGCACAAGTTCTTCAGCTGCGCCCCTTTTCTGCCCAGTCTAAAGGGTAGTACCAGCTGCTACCACCCACTAAAATTCAAAAGCCCTTCTGAAAGGGTGTCCAATTATTACTGTGCAATATTATTATTCCAATGGTAAGTGTGACAGAACAGTCAAAGCTTATTAGAGTGACTTGGTACAGTATCACTATATACATGTAATGTACTCTAGAGCTTAAATCAATTCTACATAAAACAGCCACAGTTGAAAGGTTTCAAAGTATTGAATAATAAATAATAAAAACACAATACAGTACTTCTTACTACATAGTTCTAGTCAAGAGTTCAGAGATCACAGAGAAATACTTAAAATAATACCATAGAAAAGTTCTGACATCACAGAAAAACAAACTAGTCTAATATTTCTATTTCCTGTGTATTTCTGTGAGGAAACAGTTCTAAACAACTTACATATAGATACAGGCAGAGTGGTGAGTTGGATGTTCTCGAGACAAAATGCTCTGAGCTCTCTGATTCTCTCTCTAAATTGATAACACAGAGCTGCTTTGCATGACATCATTCTTCACATTCCTCTGGTGTTCCCAGGCTAACAGAAACTACATTTACATTCTTTACACCTGGTCAGAAACCAGAGCAATAAAGGACATTTATACATGCAAATTCTAGCCATTAACTCTGGTCTTAAAACAATAGGCAGGATGCCTCCCTCTAGACATATCGGCTCCGAATTCTGACATCAAAGACAGTCATGAAATGCTTGACTTAGTTTTCTTACAGCAGAGTGCACTGTTGTTACATTTTTGCAGTTCAATATCCAATGCAGTCTTTTCACATTTAAGAGAACAAGCATGTGGCTTACATTAATATTTACAAATGACAGAATTATCTACAAAATTCTATCTGGCTAGGCTGGCAGCCTTCACCTATCTTCACATTTACTATAGGTATCACTGCTCTAGCAGAATTCATCAGCCACAGGACTTAAATGTTTGTCCATGTTACTGGCCATACCCTCAGAGCTTTTGACATCATCAGGTGAATGGTCTCATCTTCAGACCAATGCTGGAAATAAAAAGGAGAGCAGCCTGCTTCATCTTCATAGGAATTAAAGGACAATTTAAAGCAAATGAGTCTTGAAAGCATTTTGCCTTGCTGATACCCATCCTTAGAATGTACCTCCTCTCTGGAGGTGGGCTAAGCCAGTCAACCCTGGGGAGAATATGTGAATATCCCATCCGGTCAACCAGGTCTCATTGGAAGAAAAACAGTGCATCATACTAGTTGATTTGCAAGAGGAAGTCT